>NC_081774.1:5584232-5884232 GCF_963082965.1 Carassius carassius | reverse complement strand
CAGAGTCATAGTATCAGAAGTAGTAAACTGTCACACACCCTTTGGCATTTTCAATGATGTAATTTTATATTGCATAATGTAAAGCTATGTTAAAACATTCTTCAGTCCTCAATTTTTTTTTGTTTTGTTCTAGTGACCTTCAAGTTGTCATCCTGGAGTTTCCTACATTGTTTCTATTAATTGCCAGTAGGAAACATGTCAAATATGTTGTTGGTTCACTCTCTCTTTCAGGGAAGTAAACATTAAAAGTCTGCGTTCTGTGCTTTCCCTGTGGTTGATTTTTCCTTTGTGTTCTTCCTTGTTGCACCTGTTTGACTGACAGGCCAGATAAGATCTCATAGTGGCTCATTTTTTTGGACATATGTACTTCTGTATACGTATGTGTGGAAAATCCTGTATCTGTATCCTGTATGTCCAACCCTTTAAATAGAGACACTGTCTCACAACTGGCACATTTCTCATCTGACTTGCTCTGAGACGCTCACACACACCGACAGAGATGATGACTCGCATTTCAGCTACAGTGATCGTGCTGTTGGTTGCAGCTCTCAGTGTACTCTGTACAGATGCTTCTGCTTTGTGTAAGTACATTTCTTTAATTCTTTCTAGAACTGGAACTATTTGCACTGTTGCAGATTAATTTTTAAGTTTTACTCCTTCAGTGGGAAAACGGTTTTATTTCTTAGTTTTTAAAATCTGAGGTTCGTGATGTGAAGATAGTTTTGTAATGATTAAATAATGTTACAAAATATAAACTATTATTGTTGTGTTTACAGCATGTTGTAGGAAGTATACGAAAGGAAAGATACCAATGGCAATTATTAAAGGATTTTCCATTCAGACCATGATGAGAAACTGCCACATTGATGCTGTCATGTAAGTATAAGATGCTTTCTACATAAGGTGCATTTTGTATTGACTGACTATATGCATAAAACTGATTCCTAGAGAAAACCCTAACCAAAAGATGCTGCTTTACCTCACAGATTACACACAAAAGGAGGCAGGAACATTTGCACAGACCCCTCCAAACCCTGGGTGATGGACATTATCCGTAAACTGAGGTAAGCTTGCAGATGTGTGATTCCTGTCAATAAATAAAACAAATGAACATTAACTGAACAGTATTGAAATTAAAGCTAATGATTTCTGTTTTCTTTTTTCTGTTTTTTTTTTTTTTTTTTTTTTTTTAGGGAGAGAGTGCAAGTAATCAGCAGAAAACATTCAAAGGACTAACTTTACAACTTCTGTGGTTACACAGATGTTACTACAAGAAAAATTCTTTATGGAGGAGGATCTGTTTCTTTATGAAATTTACATATTTACTCTGCATATTTTTATATGCCTGTTATTTTATACTGTGTTGCTATTTAATTAACTGCATTAAAATTAATTTTCTATGTAAAGAGAAAATCTGCCTTTTGTATTTAATTGATGTTCTTATACCTCAAACTTAATAAAATGAAATTTTACAAAATAATAATATTAATAAATATATCTTTATATTTTCTATACGAACGATTGTCAGAGTCTTTGTACTACTATTCATTATTTGAAATATGCAGATGACACAACTATTCTTGCGTTGCTCAAAAACTTTGATAACAATCCTTTTTTGGACTATCAGCATTCCATAACATATTTTAGCACGTGGTATGATGACAATTAACAGGGAGATGGTTGAAAGAGTGGAGTATTTTAGATACCTTGGCATTACATTGGATGATCATCTCAGTTTTAATCAGCATATTTTAGGTATCTATAAAGGCTGTCAACAGAGACTGTTTTCCATAAAATTAGCAGCTGTCTGTTCAGCCTCATCTTCTTCTTCTCCTGTAGCGGAGTATTATTTAGCCCCTTTTTGTGTGGTGCCATTTGCCTTTTTGGGTGTGTGTTTTTTTCATATGCTTACAGCTGATAACAAGAACAAACTTTTAAGATACCTAATTTAGCTAGTTGGATTATTGGTATTCCTACTCCAAAGTTATCGGAGTGTGTTACTTCAACTATTTGGAAAGCACATATAATCCTAAATGACCCAGATCACCTTCTCCATCTGTATTTTATCTTTCTCTCATCTGGCCGTAGGTATAGACTACCTATGTGTAGGAGGACTAACTTTAGTAAGAGTGTTGTTCCTACAGCAAAACATGCTTTAAACGCGTTAGTAGGAAATGATTTTGCGTGTGTGTGTGTGAGACTGTATTGTGACAAGTTTGTATGTTCTTGTAAGGTACTTGTCTTTGTGTTGTATACCTTCTGTGAAATATATATTTATATATATATATGTATATATATATATATATATATATATATATATATATATATATACAATACTGGGTTGGACTAACCCAACTTTTGGGTCAAAAATTAAATGTATGTATATATATATTATTTTAACATCATTTGTATTACTATTCATGCGCGCGCACACACACACACACACACACACACACACACACACACACACACACACACACATATATATATATATATATAGAATGTTACAAATAATTATTATAGAATACACACACACATACAGTACGATGAGTTTTAGGACAATATCTAAGAAAATAAATGCGAGTTAGAAGATGTAGCTTTTTTTTGGCTAAATTATTAACTAGATTCACACAAAGTGTATAGACTGACATAGCAGAGAAATTATATGATTGGATCAAAACGAGGTGTGTTCAATAATTTGCTTTGATCGGGCAGAGAAAGAGCGAGAGCGTAAAGGCTTTGGGACAAAAGTTCTCCATACATCTGCTTCAGCTCTGGGAAATAACCTTACTGACGTCATCTAAGAGGAAGCGTCGGAATGCAGGGTAACGTGTCAAACAAACCTTGAAAGATAATCTGTCAAATGAATACTCACTTACACATGCATTTTTGTTCTCTCGTGTAGGGAACTTGATCTAATAATTAACCCGTCCTCCGCAGCGCCACATTGTCCGTCACCGCGGTCTGAGACAGCACAACAGCGGCAGGCCGGCGGTCTCAGACCGGAGGGGAGGGTGCACTTATTAAACATAGGCCTAGTTGTGGAGTTGGTTAGGCATTCGTTATGGCAGAGTTTATAGTTGTAGTTTTAATTTAGGGTTTGTGTTTTACAGGGCCGGACTGAGGAAAAAATATGAAATACTTAGGAGATCCACATGGTGTCGCCCTCTTCTAGATTTCATTGATGTAAACCAGCAATTGTAGCCTCAGATTAATAATAACAAGAACAACACAGTTGTTACTTTATACTCTCTTTGGCCAGAATCAGAACTCCAAACTTTCTTTCTTTCTCAGTACAACGAGCATAAATAGGTTGCTCAAAATTATATACTAAATAAACACATCTGGATCTTTTCTTAAAAAAATAAAAATAATAAATAAATAAATAAAATAATTCCCAGTGAGAAAGAACGAGGAAGAAAGACATAATTCCTTGCAAAATGACCGGAGTAAATCATAGCGTTTGTTTTTAATAACTAAACAGATGCAGGCAATTAAAGGGATAGTTCACCAACAAATAAAAATGTAGTCATCTTTTGTATTTGTCCTCGTGTTGATCTAAACCCTAATGATTTTTATTTCTTCAGTGGAACCCAAACTTTCAGAAGGATATGATGCAACACTCACTCTGTATGAGAGGATATTCCCATATTTAGGGTAGAATTAAAAACATTTTGAAGTTGCATTGCCTTCCAAAACATTTCAAATTATTTTAATGGAATAATCTTCCAAATACACACTTTTCACGAGTAGCCTATATCTTTGGTGTTTCAGAGGACTGAACACACTGAAGAGAACATTTCCATGCAACACTGATGGATGAAAACCACTTGTTCTCAAATACAATTCAATAGTTCACGCTTACATATAATTAGCTGAGGTATGGAATGCGTATTTGGCGTGCTGTCCGGGGAAGGGCTCCGAGCTCGGGAATGGCCCGAACCTAGAGTACCCCCCCCCCCCCCTTCCCCGTCTATTTATAAAGTGAACTTGAAGTGAGGAGATGGGGTGGAGGAGGGATGCTGATAAACCGTAAATGGATAGAGGTAAGTCAGCGATATTTATACTATTTGATTGATTACTTGATTATGGTCCACCTGTGTTGATTAGGCTAAGTATCTGACGCGCTCCTCCCGAATCTTATTAATAAAATTACATGTATTAGCCTACTAGCATGACTATGCTTACGGCTAAAATTAAACTTTTGACTTTTGTTAATTAAGTTCAAGAACACATTATATATTCTTTTATGGTCCACTTTCTGTTTTACATCTTCCCCAAAATGAATTTTTGGCTGCTTCTAGGGACAGTTTTTAAGCTATTTTGTCCTCTCAATTACAACCACACACTTCCTGCAGCTGAGTGGTTTAATCACCAGCGACGCTCTCCAGTCAAGCCATGACAGGCAGTGACATCATTGCCTCGCTCCTCTCTGCACTGCTGCACACACAGAGGACTTCCTGCTGAATAATGGAGAAACACACACATTCCTAAACACCCACACACACAAACAGGAACTCAGCGGAAAAAAAAGATCCACTGCCCAGATCTAATCTTTCCTTTTACGCAATTGCAATCTGAACGGCAAACTTCCCCCAGCACATGAACTCACACACATATGAATGTCTTAATTGCTGTTCATATAAGCCAAAGCTTTTTAGAGCTAAGATCTCCATTTCAGAGTTTCTGTGAAGAAATCTTGGGTCATGCACTGTGACTAAAGCCTATTGCAAAACATGAAATGGTGCGTAAAGAATACACTAGCAGTGAGAATAACTCAGACAGACAGTGTCATTCTGCATTAGCTATGTTTGATTATTTCATCATCTGCAGCTCCAGGCTAGGAGGTCTGATCCTGGTGCAGAGGATCTGACGAACGCTGTGGCCCTGTGTTCTCACAGAGCTGCACAAGAAACTAACTCATTTAGGGCTAGAACCTGAAAAATCCTAATTGCTAAGTTTATTGATCTGACTGATGACAACAGTTATTACAACATAGCTGTCGATACATCTTTATCTTCACAGCATTTTGAAATATTTCTGTAAAAAATATTTTAGAAATCTTTTCTGTGCATTGTGCTCTGTGGGTTATAAACTAATAAAATTACAAAACCAAATCGGAGCATAATTCTCAGGGAATTCTTTGAGTTCACTCAACTTATTTTAAGAATGGACCACTCTCAGATTTACACAAAGGGAATATTGCTGCTCATCCTAAAAGTTAAGTCAATCATTGCCCTCATTTTTTTAGGGGTAAGGTTCAGATTGGGGCCTAAAACAAACATTGTTTTCAACCAATACCATACTTACAGTGATGAATAACACATTAAGTTTACATACTGTGGTATTTACATGGTACTTAAATACAATATTATAGCACTATTATAATATATGTTAATATATGCTTCAACAACATCATATACCATCAATTAATATTTTCAGTGCTTAATATGTTTTTTGAAAGTTTCAGTTATTGTTAAAAATCAGTTCCCCATGGAGAAAATGTATGGGATTTCCACTTCCAGATCCCACCCACTGCTCTCAATTGGACGGACATTATGTCACCTGATTAATATTCATGAGCCAAGCTGATAAGATTTATATTAACCTCACCCACTTTTCAGAGTTTAGATGTATGTTCGATTGCTAAAATGATTCTTGGTGTTGATAGAAATGTTGTACTTTGGTAAAATCATATTTAGCATGCCGCTCCCTGCTGTTAGTCGTGTTCAAGCACTGGTTTTAAAAAGAGATTCTTCTCCACAAGATGACAAGACAACAAACACTCAAAATCAGGACAGAGACGCAATGCACCACTGAGATTTTATTATGCAGTCATTTTATTCAGATAATGTTCCACCGAGAACATGGAAGAATGAAAGGTAGTCAAAGAAAGAGACACAAAAGCAGACAGGAACAGACAATGACTGTGTTGTTGTGTTTCGGTATCTGGAGATTTTAAGACTGAAGCTTTTTCTTTGATGTCTGCAACGGAGACGCATATGTATCTCATGAACATAGACTAAAAAGGTTGCACAAACGCCAGCTAACACCAAACAGACACACAGCTGACAGAGAGGACACAGTATTCAGCAGCAAGTGCCATTTTAGGCTCATTTCAGGCTGCAGTGAACACAGTATATAATTTGAGAGACAAAACAGTCAAATGAGAAGAACATCTAAATGATTACACATTCATCCTCCATTTCCTTCTATCCGCTCCATACACACACACACACGCATATATACCAACACAACCACCAATTAGATGCAGGAGGAAGCAGTCAGCACGGCTGCTTCTATTTGCGTCTTCCTTGAAGAACTCCAGATCCGTGAGGATGAAAGCGGGAGAAGAAAGGAATAGAAAAGCTGATCTCCGCTGAACTGGCGTAGAGTGTGATGTACGCTGGCATGACAGGCTGGAATCTGGGCCATAGTTACATTCATTGTTCAGAGAGCTGTTACAAAACTAAACCCACCGACAGCAATGAATGTTGATTATGACCTTTGTAGAAATTAACTCATTTATAGAGGTGGGCGTGTCCTGTTAAAGAGGGCGTGGCCTCAGGGCACAGTCAACGGTCGATGGTTTTTCAATGTCAAAAACTCACCGACAGCGTTGAATGTTCAACAAGACCAGCAAGAGGGTGGGAAAGACCCAAATATTTCATTCAAACCTTGTCACGTGGGCTTCTGCGTCCTCAGAAACTTCAAGAAGAACAGTCACCATGCTGAGCCGAGTGTCTGCTAGAAGATAAAATGAGAATATGATTATTATTTGATTAAAAAGATGTTGGTGGCTCCAGGATAACTTATGTGGATAAAATCAAATCAAATAAAAAAATAACACTCAGATATTGATTAAAAGCAACAAAGACATTTATAATGTTGCAAAAGACTTCTGTATCAAATAAAAGCTGTTCTTTTAAATTTATTCATCAAAGAATCCTAAGAAAAGCATGACCGTTTCCACAAAATATAACGCTGCACAACTTGTTAACATTGATAATACGAATTATTACTTGAGCCAAATCAGGTAATTAATAATTTTAATAATTGTATTTATTTATTATTATTTTTAAAGGATCATGTGAAATTGAAAACAAGAGTAATGGTTGCTTAAAATTCAGTTTGCCATTTCAGGAATAAATTACACTTTGAAATATACTGAAATATAAAGCAGTTATTGTACTAATTAATTGTACTAATATTTCACAATGATACAGACTAATTACTGATTGATTATTTGTTTGTTGCACCTTGCACACCTTTTCCTAATAAAAGCCATAACTAAAAACTGGACAAGATTAAGCTCCTGTCAGAAATAAATAGAATATAAATGTGCGATCATATTCATATGGCTCTAAAATCCTAATAAAACTCTAGAGGAACAACTGTGGACCTTCCTACACAAAACCAGAATCCATACAGAAAATAATCTGCAAGTCAAATAAAATCTCATCATAAAAGAATAAAAAGTGATGTTCTAGAAAGAAAGAATATCATTGCAGATGGCATTCCTTTATAATTTCATTATTTTCTTTATTTCATTCAAATATTAGTTTACCTCTCACACACACACTATCTTTTCAGACAAAAGGTGGTGATCTGATTTGCACTAAAACCAAACTCTTCAACCAAATCGCTCTACCATTTCGAACACAATGGACGATGAATTCACACACACCGCACCACCTCTTCAGACGACCATGGGGGGTGGAAGGGTTTCCTATGGCAACAGTGTTGTGAGGGAGGGATGTGATAATCCGGGGGGATTGTGGGTAGAGTGGATGTCTGTGTTCAGGGGGTCCCCTGTGAATCCAGATACTCAGCATTACATTATCACGAGACAGAACACATACAGACTTTATACTGGCCCAAATGAAAGGACAGAGCAAACAGTGCTCCAGTGGTGTTCTCATGCAGTTTTTGGATATTATCAGTTATTTAGCAGGATATTTGCATGAATTTCATACATTTGCGTGATCGGTGAGTACCCAGTAATATAGAATATACAGTAGCATTCAAACACATATAATGCAACGCATGCAATTAAAGTTTTCCATACAACATTTATCACTCAGGGTGTTCATGAAAATCCTTGCCTTTCTCAGTTTTTTATATCCAGAATACACCTGCTCAGTATAAAAAATTTGTTTAGATCAATTCATTTTAGTTAATCAGTTTGCTTATTCTGTTTAAAAATTATTTACTGATTGCTAAATAGTACTAAGATTGTCTGATTCATATAATTGAGATGATTAGTGAAATTAGTGAAAAGTGTATATATATATACACATTTGGTGCTCAGCTCATTTTAGTTAGTTTTTCTGTTTTAAAATATGATTCACTGATTAATATTTAGTGCTGGAATCCCTGATTCATTTTAGTGGACCATTTAGTAACCACCTTTACAAAAACATTTCTTATTTGTCATAAGAATACTTAGGGTGGTATGAAGTGGTCCAATTTCGTAAAGACAGAAAGAGAAAGAATGTGCCTTCCTATATAAACATTTGTCTAATATATAGTTCATAATTGCTTTCAGACGTGGTGGTCTGATCTTAACGTGGACTATAAATGTGGCCTTTTTCAGTGCATCTCCTTGTGGTCTTTCACAGAATTTCGGAAGAAGTGGGGGGTTGGGAGGGGGCCCAGTTTTAGCTCTTAAAATACCCTGCATCAAGCTGTGGTCGGGCAGCTTGTCTATCAGCGCTGATTACACATCGCTGCTGCTGCGGACAGGAGGCAATCAGGAACACGTTCACCCCTGATGTGTCTCACAACGCTTCCGTCCTCTAGTCACCGGTGGTTTCAACTGCTGTGGACGTGTCTTTAGTGTGAGAGATACTGCATCATGATAGATGCTGTGCTGTGGTAGATCAATCTGTATTAAAACATGATTCACTGATTGATAAGTAGTACTGGGATGTCTGATTCTTTTGAATGAATTGGTCTGTTTGTTCAGTTCAAGCAAATGATTCACTGATAGATGTTGTGATAGAACTCAATTGGTTTGTTGTATTTAACAAAGAAAGGATTGGTTTGTGTTCAGTTGTTCAAATGAGTAATTGTTTGTTCTGTTTTGTTCAAATTAGTCTAGTGTAAATGTATCTTTTCAAGGTTAAAATTCAACAGTCATTATTAGGGTTGCTAAAGATGGTCAAATTTCTAGAAAATTTCAGAAATATTCCAGAATTCTGGGAAATTTTCCAGGATTATTTTGGGATTATTCCAGGAATTTTTGGAAATTTTCCACCCCTTTGCAACCCTAGTAATTATACAAAAATATTTTTCTATAGAATGTCACGACTGACTGATCAGAATCAAGTATTCCATTGTGATGGGATCTCTCCCCTTCAACGTGTCTATCAATTCTTGCATCTGAGCTCCAGCCTCTTTGTGACAGATCATTAAGGACAAAGCACACTTTTGAAGCTGCATGGCTGTTTCTGCGAGATGCGCTGCTGGACAATGACGGAATGCCAGACTGTCTGATTAAATCAAAGAGAAGGTTCCCCGAGTTTCCACAGCGATACAATCTCACAGTGCCGCAGGTGACATGAGGTTCAACTTTTAAGCCGGAACTGAGGTAGGGGGAAGGAAAACCAGTTAACCCAATCAGCGCTTGATAGCAAACAATGAAAAGAGCAGGAAGTCAGCTCAAATGAAGAGAATTGATTGTATGAATTGCTGTACCTCTTGAATTTTTTTAAAAATTCTATATACTATAAGTAATATTTCAGTAATATTAAATCTATATCATATCCTAAATAATATTACAATGCTGATTGGTCAATCAAGGTACTGAGCAGTCAGATATTTTTGTATAATGACTGCTAGTCTATATATCTCAGTTTAGCATTCATTATCCCAAAATTAACTCTTTCAGGCTAATACGAAAACATTTTGTATTGTTTTGGAATCATGACAAACTTTTCAGGGTTTATTTTGACATAACGAAAGCTGAATTTTTATCAGCCATTATTCTTATGTTCAGTGTCATGTGATCCTACAGAAATCATTCTAATATGCTGATTGGGTGTTTAAAGGTCTTCAAACAAAGTTATGTTGCTTAATGTTTGTGGAAACCAGGATGGGGCTTCTAATCACAGGTGTGCCAGCTAGACATTAAAATGTATCATATTGTCAAATCCTAGGCATTTAACTTTGAGGAAAACAGTTCAAGTGCTCAGGTTATACGAGTTCATTGCCTCTGAAGCTTGTTATAGTTTGTAGCACAAAAAGGTAAACCCCAGTTTAACCTTTGGCCCCTAAAACTTTAGCAATTCAGCCCTAAGTAGCTGATTGCATTGTTCCAATAACCGCCATAGGAGAGAGTGTGCATGCATTAGTGCATGTCTTCAAGAGGCACTTTGAGTGAGTTTGGCTTTGCAATCAGCCCGAAGGCTTTCTACGGGTCACCTGCTTCAGACCTGAACTCAGAGACCATCTGGGACTTTGACTCTCTCCCCCCAGCAGACACATACACCCAAACACTGATTTGCACGCACACAGCTGTTTTCTACACTGCAGACAAAAAGATGTTTGTCAGACATGCCTGTGCACAATGTTTCCTATTGTAAAAATCAGTGGCTGGACAACCCACAACCCATTCAATCTCTAGCAAATCACCACTCAGCTTCCTGTTAATCACCACAGAGTTCATTCAAAACCCTCACACAGCAACACAGAGAGAGAAGTGAGAGGCAGACTAGTGACTAGTACATTTACATACTACCAACTAAACTACAAGGACTACTATAAGGCTTATTTGTAAGTCACTGGATAAAAAAACATCTGCTCACTTAATGGTAGGGTAGATGATTTCAAAGAGGCTAGCAAGAGCAAGCTACCTCTGAGAGCATAAGAGCCCACCCTCCCTGCAAATCACTCTCCAAAGCCACGCCTCCTCTAAAACAGAGACCAGCTTCTAACAAAGTGAAACAATGAGAGATGGTGTTGGTGGAGGGTTGAATGTAATGCTGTCAGATTACCTCATGTCTCATTCACTGGTGAGAAAACATTACAGTAAAAAGGGCATAATATTACAATAATAACACCTTCCTTTAATCGTTTGGTCTGTAAACGCGTAATGGAACATGTTGATGACGTATCATGTCTACACAAACAAGACACGCGGAGGTATGCAAATACATACATTTTCAGGAAGGCAAGAAAGCCTATCGTTGTCCTCATACAAAGGGATATGACTGCACAAACATTTTATGGTCCTACACCTTCTACAGATGATATAAATACATTCAGACCACTTGCTATCGGAAAGTGAAGAGATTTTCAACCAACATAACAAACATGTTTTTGAACCAAATCACCTAGCCCACTTTTAATAAATAACAATGCAAACAGTTAATTTCTACAATCAATCAAACATTCTCAGTTTAAAGCAACTGTATTTAGGTTTTTAAGTTGAAACATCAGTTTCAAAATCATTCTTGTGCTACACTGACTTCTACTAAGGTAAATGACTTCTGTTTCTTTCCTAAGCTACCCTCAATCCTTTATTTTGGGATTATAAAAAAATTGTGGATAGCTTTACAGCAGCAACCAATGCATGTGTAAAGCTATCCAATATAATACTGTATATCTGAGACAGTGAATTCCACTCACTTAACTGTAGGTTGTCGCAAAGATGGAAAAAAATTATATTAATAATAAAAATATTTGTAAAAAATATTTCATATATAGTACATGTAAGTAATTGGAAAGCATGGACCTTTTTTCCTCTTTCTGTACCGAAAACTGATAAATGATTGCAAATTGAAACAGCATACACAAAACAACCAAAAGTTTGTGCTTAGTAAGATTTTAACATTTTTTTTAAGACATCTAACCAAGGATGCATTTGTTTGACCAAAAATACAGCAGAAATTGTATTACTGTAGAATACTATTGCAGTTTAAAACTGCACAACCGTAATTAATTTATCCCCCCCCCCCCCCAAAAAAAAATACTGTCTTCAGTGTCACATGATCCTTCAGAAATTATTCTAATATGCAGATTTTCTGCTGAAAACACATTTTTTATTATCAATAATGTCAAAAACAGTTGTTCTGCTTAATATTCTGCTTAAAATAATGTTTTTTTTTTCCTCAGGAAAAAGCAAATTTTTTTAAAGAACAGAAACTTATGTAACCATAAATATCTTTACTGTCACATATGATCAATTGAATGCATCCTTGCTGAATAAAAGTATTAACTTAAAAAATCATGCATTATAGCTCTCCTTGAACACAACCACCAATTTTAAAAAACAAACATTAACCAATGAAAACCACAAAACAGTTAAGCAACCCAACTCTAAAACCAACTACCAATCTGAAAGCACCAATTAAACAGCCCCACCTAAAAACATCAATCAATCAAACAGCCCAAACGTAAAACCGTTAGACTCAAAGCGCTGCCCCTTCCTTTCACCCTGAATGCCCCTTTTTTAAATCCTGTAGGAGTAGCGGGATTCCAGAGTACAGTGAGACTGTTTATGCCACGGATCACAGCAGACAGACATAAAGCTTTCACTCTGCCTCCCTCACATAGCGGCAACTACATTAAAAGGACATAAATCTGTGGGAATGGACTTGCAAGAATGTGTATGAGCATATTAAAGAAAATAAACCTGATGTCAGTCAGAGAAACCAAAGCCCTGCAGATGTGATGATGTCTCCGTGTGTGATGAGAGAACAGCTTCTACCTTGCTTTTTTGGTACAGAAATGGTTTTCATCGTTCCCTCTTCTCTCATTTTTGATTCACAGCTTATTAGAGGCTGTTCCACTGACGTAACCTATACATGGAAAGCCATTATATATTCATTTTTAAATAAAGTTACAGTCAGGGTTAGCGGGAGGATGTATGGAGCCCTTATATGCAACATAGCTTCGTTTTTCTTGGAACACGCAAACTCCAATAAATTCCTTATATGAAGAGCCGGGAGCCAAAACCCAAACAATCATTTATTTAAAATATATCTACAGAATGTCAGCTTTTTGGAAAGGTCATCATTTTACTTTTTTTCTTATTCAAAACTGTAGTATTTTACCCTCACAGCTCTTACTTGGAGGTCCAATGAGGACAAGATGTGCGTGTGTTGGAGTTCTTGAAGGCTGACAGTTTATTTCTACGTTGCGACGCATTTTTGCCAACTCAGCAAAACCCCTGCAGCTTCTGGAGACAGAGTGTGGGTGAGAGGGAGAGCGCAAACCCACAGTCAAACTTCAACGGCTTCTACTGTCCTGCACAGCCTCTGAAAAACAAGCAAGTCACACACTTACATATTCATGCTCGAACTTCTTGGCCCCTGAGCACCTGAAACACAGTAAAAGGAAAATCACATGGCATCCCCGCCAGACAATATGGTCATAAAAGAGAAAGTGCACAGCTATGGTTGGCCTAAACAAAAGAATGGGGACAGACCGTCGGGCACCAGAGCCACATCCACAAAAGATGAAGCCCTGGATTACAGAGCACTGCAGAAAACCATATGACTGATACAAGACAGCCTGTCCCGAAAGAACCTCGTAAAACATAAACTCATAATTTGGGCTGTCCAAAAACAAAAAAACAAAAAGTATCTTGATATTTCTAAATCTCATGATATACAAAATATATCTCTATATATTTATACATTTGTTGTTTATGAACTTTTTTAACCCTAAAAGAAAAATAAATGTAAAATATTGAAAGGTTGGTTGTCATCATAGCTGTTAACTAAACTGAAGAAAGAAAATATTTGTGTTTATATAAGTGAGGTTTCTGTATTACGGTACTTTTTCTATAATCATATTTATTAACATTTTTGTAATAATTTGTTACAATTTTCTTTTTTAATTTTAGTTTCAATTTTAAAAATTATTTCAGCTAAATTTTGCAACTTTAATTCAGAATTTTAGTTTCTTTAAACCAGAGAAGTTATGTTTAGATGTTGCCTAATTTTATGTAATCAGCAATAACATTGCTAAACAATGCATATTTTTCTACATATAGGACACAAATTAAATTGCAAAAAATCATGTCTTAAAGTTTGTGAAACAAAGCAGGCAACAGAATTGAACAAAAAGGTTTGTTAGCTTATCCAGCTAGTGAATAATCATTACAGATATATGAAATCTGAAGATACCATATCTTCGCCCCATTAATCTCTGTAAACTATGAATATTCAATAAACAACCTCATGCCAGGACATGTCTCACACAGCCTCAGGTGAACTTTCCAGAAGGCAGCAGAAGGTGGAAACAGGGCTGTCGCAAAACTTCACAATGCCTATGACAAATGGCAACTTCACACACTGTTCAAACAATCACATGTCTTGCTGACAGGAAGTGCAGAACTGCAGGGATGTATGTGGTAACACAAAGAGCTTTAATCTTCCTTATAAAAGAAGGAAACATAGTGTGTGATTTACAAGCCAACAGCACCACACAAGGATTCATCGAATCACAGTGGAGACCCTTGAGTGTAACGGAGCCTATTTAAGTTTAACACTACACTCTTTATTTCTTCTGCTTCTGTTCTTTTCCCTCTTCACCTCTTTTCTCTCTTCTCAACGCCTCTGCAGGAAGTGCACACTGGAGTTTATTTTTGAATCAGACAAAAGGAATGCATGCCATTTCCTGTTCATGCCGTCTCCATATGGACATATGAAGAAATGCACAGGTCTAATAGAAGAGTTTTCAAGAGGCTGCCATTAAAATCTCATCAGACTCTCAATATCAAACAATACGTTTTTTTTGTCCGCTCTGGAAAACACTGAGAATCAAGCATCCAATAGAAGAGTACAAATTAAAACACACAAAATGTGCATTTTCAGAGATGCAAAAATGCAGACTATGACGTACTCATGAACAATGGTACATAAAAAAATTAATTGTATTCTTTTAACAAACTTTAAAAAAACATTTGAGAGCCAAGTACTATAGTTAAAATTAATGCTATATTCTTTGATTATTGCGAAGTCCTCACTTTGGTGATTCTGGTTAGTAGTCAACATGGCCACATGGGGTGCTCATGAGCTCCCCTAAACCATAAAATCCAACATGTACACTATGTAGACCATCAGTACACATCAAGGCAGCGTTTGAAAAAAATTGTGATTGCAACAATATAGTTCAACTATATCATTATATAGTTAGTCAATGGCCCTTTAGGCTAAGGCTAATAAAAAAAAAACAAAAAAAAAACAATTAATGTCATGTTAAGAAAGTTAAAGGGATAGTTCATCCAAAAATGAAAATTATGTCATTAATGACTCTCATGTCGTTCCAAACCCGTAAGACCTCCGTTCATCTTCGGAACACAGTTTAAGATATTTTAGATTTAGTCCGAGCTTTCAGTCCCTCCATTGAAACTGTGTGTATGGTCTACTGTCTATGTCCAGAAAGGTAAGAAAAACATCATCAAAGTAGTCCATGTGACATCAAAGGGGCAGTTAGAATTTGTTGAAGCATTGAAAATACATTTTGGTCCAAAAATAACAAAAACTATGACTTTATTCAGTTCAGTTCTTTATTCACTTTATTTGTTCAAGTGTAGTGATATCCCATTCGCAAACAATTCATTCAATTTAACCGGTTCTTCTTATTGGAGACGCGAACCGTTTTAAACGATTCAGTTCGATTTGGTGAACTGGTTCAAGAAGAACCGGTTAAATCAAATTATTAGTTCACGAACCGGATATCACTAAACTGCAGTGTTTTGAACGTGCTCACAACGGACCCGGAAGAGAAGACAATGCTGAATAAAGTCGTAGTTTTTGTTATTTTTGGACCAAAATTATTTTCGATGCTTCAAAAAATTCTAACTGACCCTCTGATGTCACATGGACTACTTTGATTATGTTTTTATTACCTTTCTGGACATGGACAGTATACCGTACATAGGTTTTAACCCGTCTTATGGGTTTGAAACGACATGAGGGTGAGTTATTAATGACATAATTTTCATTTTGGGGTGAACTATCCCTTTAAATTTATCCTACCACATTATTTCATCCTTTCAAAACTACAAGGGAATCTGAGTATGGGTGTGCTCTACAGTAAGAGCCACAAACTTTGAGTCATTATGTAGTTTTTTTGTGCTTAAAGCAGCATCTGCTTTGGCGTCTGCTGAAACAAGACAAATTGGTGGCTTCTACCGAAGACAAATTGAGAAATCTATAAAAAGAGCATGCTTTAATGAGGAAGAATAAGAAAATTTACTGTATGCCAAACCGTTGGTTTGAACTGAGACTCAGCCCTGGCAGGTTTTATGTGATCATGTGACAAAGACTTGAGTGCTTACATTATATATACAATACAAGTGGAATGTCATTCCCATTTAAACAAGCTGGTTCTCTTTATGTGGAAAGGTTGTAAAATATGTTTTTCTCTTTACTACATTTGGGGAAAAATGTTTAAAAATTAAGTTGAAAAAATAAGCAAACCACACCACAGTCATTTACATAAAAAATGAATGTAACTAAATATTCAGTTTCGTCATTTAGTCTCTAAGCTGATTAAATGAACAAAACAGCCTCTTTTTCTTTTTCCTTGACATAATCAAAATGAATTAAACTCTCTAACAGTCCTCACTCATTTTTCACACAGAGAGGGGTAACAAGTAAAAAAAGAAATAGAGAGAAAGAAGAGGAAAACGAAATAAGAGAAATGAACGGCTCATTGCTTGTGCATCCTGCAGCAGTAGGGTCCCACACTGTGCCCAGTGGGGTTTACAGCATTATGGGTAATGGGGGGGGGGGGGGGGGGTGAAATGTTCTAATGGTTTAGACTAGCTGGGTGGTTGTCGTTTGGAAGTGAGAAAAAAAAGAGGAATCGTCACTTTCTGTTTATGCCATAGACACTCAGTAAAAAACAGTGTTCTTTAACTGTGTGTGTATGTGGCTGCTCTTCAAAAGGTTCCAACTTATTGAGTCTTCAGATCACAGATTACACCCAACAATTTTTGGCCATTTGGATGTTTTTATTTTTTTTATCTATTGCATTTCTTTGCTGGAATTGATGTTTTTTCATAATTTCCTAAAGCAGAGGTGTTCTTTTGGGAATCTGCTGTGTAAGATGTCTGTGGTTAAATCCTCAGTAATAAACACACGGCACATTCCACAGTCAGCACCTTTAGAAAATATTCTCAAGACAGTGTTTACAATGGCCTTTAATTTGTTTCCAATGAAAATCGCAAGTTAAAATCAATTTCACATGTTTCTTTGATGAAGCTCTTAGGAGACATTTGGTGTATAAATGTGAGTTTGTATCAGAAATGGTCTTTAATTAAACATGTTTCCCATGGGTTTTGTGGAAAAGAACCATCAAAAATAAATTATGCATAATTAAGCCTTAAAAAAAACATGCCTTAAAAATGTCACATTATTTCATCCCAATTATGATTTGACTGTCAAAGAAGCTATTCACTAGTCAATTGGATGTCTTTAAAGACTGATTGTGTATGTTTTTTAGACAATTCAAGATCTTAAGTGTGAAAATGCATTTGTGAAAATGCACACTTACAATTACCGCCTACATTTCCCAAACTAAAAAGCCTTGCACAGTATATCTCCAGCCACCATGTGCGAAAGCAGAACGTCACTTGTCAGTAGAAGTGTCACTGAATTTTCAACACTACACTACAAAAAACCTGTGAATGGAGGCTGAAAATGATGACGTTAACAGCTGACAACTTTTAAACTGCCAAGAATTAAAAAAAAAGAAAGAAAAAAGTTTTTTGATTAGCTTTGATTTGATATCAATTTTCACATTTGGTTTTCTTTCTAAGCATAATCAAACCAAACCCATCTGTCACAGTCAATCTTCAGACATAACTCTGATTAAATGTGAAGTTATTTTGCCCATGTAGGGGAGTGAAATTGAGTTTGAGGAATTGCTGTGTTTTTCCATATAACATTGCTTTGAATGTCATTGAAGAACCATTTTTGACTCCCCAAAGAAGTGGTTCCTGTACAAAGAACCAAGTGTGAAGAACATTTTAAAAATCTAAAAAACATTTTTATTTTATTTTTATTTATTTTTTTACTATAAAGGAGTTTTTTTTTTTGTTGCTTTTTTGCAATGGAATGGATCTATGAATGTTAAAGGTTCTTCACAGAACCACTGATGCAAACATAGAACCTTTATTTTTAAGAGTATACTCAGATTACAACCTAGAACTGATATATTTAATTCTTAATCACAGTCTTAAACACACACAGGCCTGCTCTTTTTTTCACAAGTCTTTCAAAGGCAGCAAATTGGGTTCGGATATGTTCCACTCAGAGGGCTACTTTAATTCCAATTTAAGCAACAACAAATAGTCCCACCTTAAACTCATGCCATTGACTGAGCCAATGTTGTTACTCAAAAACAAAGACTTTTGAAAGCACACAGGCTATTTACAGTTTTTCGAGGAAATCAACTTACGAAAAGCTTAGTTGTCTCTGAACATTAAACTGGTAAAAGAGATGGTATTTTAACACCAAACTCATTTGAAAAAATACATAAAGTATACAATCACACACTAGGACTGAGCAGCAGGTAGTGGAAATTGAGCATAATATCCCATATTTTAACTGTATATAAATGTGTCACTGTAGCCAAAACAATGTCATTTTAGAGCAATTTTTACTAACCAACTGCAGTCATGCTCCAGGGATTGTAAGTTCTCAGTGAAGAATAGAAAGATCGTTAGCATAAATCATTTGCTATGTTAAGGGTTGTTGGTGATGTACTGTAGATGCAGGAACGCTGGTAACGCATTGCCCCACACCATCCAAACGCTCCAGATGGGGACAAAGTTTATGCAGATTGGCTCATTAACCTCACTGTGCTGATCTCTCCACGGTAATGACACACATAGCACGCTGGGGCTTCAATAATCCATCTCAACATCCTCTCCACTCAAAAGATTACAGTGTGGATGCCACATCCCCAGCCCTGGAAATAGCGAAGCCTCTACAAATGTGAGCGCACACACTCAAGCGCACCTAGAAAAATCGTTAGAACAAAAGCAGCTGGTGTCATATTCCCCCTGAGGTGTTTCTGTTAATTTTAGTTCCTCAGACAGAATGGATGAACATCTCTTTGAAGCGAAGTCCATTCTGGAATATTTTTCCTAAAACACCACAACCACACATTGAGGTATGTTATCTGTTATGTGTGGATTTTGTTAAGACTTGGAATGGGTGTGGCTTCTCTCAAGACACCCCAAGCTTTTTCCAGATTTTAGAGCTGCCTTGCCTTCTGTGTGTTTGAAAATTATTGTTGAATGGTGACTGCTTTTCACTGTTCGCAATGAATGCCCACATTTACGCTGCTGAATACCACACACCTTTGAAAAAAAAAATAATTCTTTCAATTTTTACTCTAAAAGCAGTCAATGTGCTTACCTCCTGCAAGGGTTTGTGGATTTCTGTGAAATTTTAAAAGAGCTGCGCTCAAACTATTGGTTTTTATAATATCGGTAAAGGTAAAAATGTTCACACACCCAATACATTATCCTGTGGACAGCACAAACTATTGCTCATTATTTGGATGTCATTTGTTGTGTGTCTTATTGCTCTACAGAGATACTTTTCCACCAAATTTTTTTTCAAACTACAATACATCTGTGTTCAATCGTTTTTGGTCAGTGACTTTTTTTTCAGTGTTTGAAACACTTAATTTTTGAAGGACGCTTACCAAGGCTGCATTTATTTGATCAAAAATACAGTAAAACCAGTAATATTTCAAATAATTATTGCAATGTAAAATCACTGCAATCTATTATTCCTTGGATTGCAAAGCCACATTTCCATCAGTTTTCAGTATCACATGATTCTTAAAAAACATTCTAATATGCTGAACTGGTCCTCATGTAACATATCTTATTATTAATACTGAAACAAGTTGTGCAGCTTAACATGTCTGTGATAAAAGTGATAAATTTTTTAAGATTCTCTGATGAATAGGCAGTTCAAAAAGACAGCATTTATTTAAAATTGAATACTTTTGATCAATTTAATGCATCCTTGCTGAAAGGAAGTATTCATTTCTTTCAAAAAACTAACTTTTTAATGATATTGTTTGTGTCTGAGATGTACTTTCATCTTATGTCTGACAGCAAAGGCAGCATTCTGAACTTCCAAACCTACAATTCCACAAATATGAACCCCTTTTTGAAGAAATGTTAAGACTTGTAGCTCAACACAAAGTATGTAGGGGCCACTTAACATAAAAACATAAAAATATGCTTCCGTTGTATTTTCACTTGATCTGGAGAGAGCAAGAAGTCGTAGCAAACAGTCTGAGAAAGTTATAATGCCAGAAAAATAGAACGTGTTTAGGTCGAAAAGTATTTATGTAATGTAATTGATGCAATATCAAGAAGACAAGAAATTCATAGCAGCATTATAGCTGTGTATTTAATTAGGATTTGTTAAAAATGAACAAACTCACAAATTCTTAAAACAAAAAACTGTTCTTTTAAAACTAAAATAGCCCTTTTTTATTAACCAAGTGGCATTAGATTTTCTTTAGAACTTCTTTAGACTTTTCAGAAATATTTCAATTTCTTTTAACATCTCACTCCAAATATTGTCCTATATAATAATTGTCCTAAATTTAAACCGTATTTATTCTTTACCAATCTAAACCTTTTTTTGAAAAGTCTTTCTTGCATATGTGTGCTTAAGCCGTGTTATTTAAAAAATATTAATTAAAATAACCATGCTTGACATTTCAATGGCATTCATACAATGACATAATGAAATGTTCAAATACTTTCTGAGGCCAGTGTATCTTACCCTGCAGATAAACCCGACATTAAAACATCGGATTTATGTGTCTTATCACACGGTGTGTCCCCTATTCATAAAAGAATAGAAGCCCTTTCTGACGCTGTTTGGGCCTGTTAGCTGTGTGTAAGAGAGAGAGAGAGAGAGAGAGACAGAGAATAGAGGAGAGGGTGTTCTCTCCAGACGCCGTTGCTGTTGATCATTATGTCTGTTTTCAGGTGTCTCTGAGGGTGGCAGAAGGTGGAGATAAACCCGAGAGACAGACAAAGAAGGTGGAGAGAGTGTGTGTGTGGAGAGGGTTCACTTTCCGGTACAGATATAATCACACAGCCTGTAATATATTTAACAGCCGTCTCTCTCGGTCTGTTGCGGCTTTCCGTGACCTTACTTTATCTCACTGCGGACCAGAACGGCAACAAACAGATTTCATATATTGCAATTATACACATCTGGATCCCGTCAACAGCGCCAGAAGGATTTTAGTGATCAACTCGATTCAGTTTTTTTTCTGAACACTATCTACTTTTTCTTTTAAACAGTGACTTGTCTACACAAAACACATCAACTGTTGTAGTTAATAATTAACATTTAGTTTAGAAAAAACTGCAGAGAACAGCGAAACTGAAACCCAGATTAAAGGTAATCATGCACATTTAACCTGTCACTAAGCTAAGTTTATCTTCAGGCCATGTAGAAGCATCAATTTACTGATTTAATCTAATGATTCAGCGGAGAAGATGAGAGTCTGGGCGCTGAGATGACTCACACCACCGTCTGTGAACAGACCGACAATGGAAAGCAGTCAAACACAAGAGGTCAGATCCAGGTGATCTGGAGCAAACATTTCATTTAGAAATCTAGAAATATCATCTCTTAGCAGACGGGGAGGGTTGTAATACTTTGCGATTTACATCTGCTGGAGCCACAAAGAGCTGAAAATGGGACAGTGTGTACACCTACAGTTGTGTCCCATTTTATTTGCTTTTTTTTTATTTATCAAAATGGTTCTAATATGTTTACCACTTAACCAGGTTTACCACACGATTAAGAAATTTGATTACCACAATAAATTAATGTGGGAATAATTTAAATAGTCTGTACTTTTAAATGAAGCTCACTCAGGGTAGAATTGCAACAACAGCATTCTTTGTATTAAACATTAATTTATATAGTTTAGGTGTACATTTCTAAACTGCTTTAATTTGTAGCAGACAAATTTAGGAATACTATATCAAAGTTTGAGATACATAGCACAAATATCAGCGAGTTAAACTTATTGAAACAAAATGTGTAGCAACTATTCCCAGTGTAGAAACAATTTTCACTCAGAAATCTTAATATTTCTTATTTCAAAACATGAATATTATATATTTATATATATATATATATATATATATATATATATATATAAATAAATAAATATATATATATATATATATATATATATATATATATATTTATATATATATATATATATATATATTTATATATATATATATATATATATATATATATTTTTTTTTTTTAGTGATGTAGTGAGATGACCTTATTGCAATAAAAGTATTCCATAAATAGCCAATTCTAGATGTTTTGGTGTAGTCTAATTAAGAAACATATAAAAGACACAGTAATATATAATTAAGTAACGATCAAGGATAACCCCAGTTTTGATGTTACAATGTCAAGTGGCTTTTAAAGATCTTTGTATCTTTGTATCTGTTGCGAACTGATATAGGCTATTTAACTTTTATAGGCTATATATAATTATGTAGTCATTTCTGAAAGAGATACATTACATTACTGATAAATCCATTTAATAGGCTACATGAAACATCTAAAGATACTGCAATTTATGTTTAAAACGTCCGACGGAAATGTATCGATCAACCTGCAGATAAAGCACTTCTATTGATAAGTTATTGGTGACAGTTCCTATTTCATGCGCAGCTGCCACCAGCTTTTACCTTTTTGATTTTATGAACAAAATCTATACATGTGCATTGCAAGAGCAAAGTGAAGGCTTACATACCGTCTTTAAAATCTTAAGAAGGTATAGAGGAAGCCAGTCCACGTAATGAGCATTCGCATCGCTTCAGAAATCTCTCCGGATCCTCCAGCAGCTCGGATCTGCGCCGCTCACCGCCGAGTCGATCACTGTAGTTCCACTCGCGCTCTCAGTGATTCCACAAATGGGGCGGGGCTTTGTGTCACATGACAGACTGTAGAACATATGATTGGCCACTGGGATGTAGGTTGCCAAGTGCTCTTGATTGTGATTGGTTGAGTGTAAAAATATTTGACGTTGAGTCCACAGTGTGTTAGAATTTTGTGAAGGGGGGAATAGTGTGGGTGGGTGGGGTCCTTTAGAAAAAAAAAACTAGGCAAGGCCCATATTTTCTGCGAGTCTGTCTGTGTGGAGCTTTGAATCTTAAGGATGCTTAAAAACGTATATTATTCATGAAAGTGCAGCTATATGTAATGATTTTTTTTTTGAGTGCAAAAGACCAGTAACTAATGTAGTTAATCATTCAGGCGTTTTCAAAGAAAAATGTGAGCAAAAATAAAATGATTTGATCTGATTTAAATTAAAATCCAAATAATTTTTTTCAAAGAATATTCATATAAAATAATAAATTATTATATATTATTATTAAAATTAAAATGATTAAAATTCCATTGTCTGGATCAACATAGTGAATAATCTAGAACAAGCATATTTTACATTTAATTTGATCTCTGAGTGCTTTTTTTTAAAAATGTGTTTACAATATTACAATAAAATGTGTTACTTGATTTCCTTTTTTTTTCTCAGCCTGTACAAGTCCTGTTTACCCCACTAACCACAAATCTGAAAGAACTGGCTTGGCTTAGAGGAGAACAAGTACTTTTATACAGACTCATTTGTCTTCCTTCTGGTCAGGACGGCAGAAGGATGCATAAAAGCATCCTTTAAACTGTTCCATTGAGGTATGTTTTTGGCCATCATCTGGAACAGATTAAATTTTAATTGATAATTGGTTCCCCAAGATCTATAAAACAACAAAGAGAAATGAAGAAATGAAAAACATTAAGAGTGCTCCTCCTCTGCACTGTTTCTGCTGAACCGCAGAGCTGTGTGACACATTTTGGTGAATTATTTACAGAAGAAAACTCAAAATAGGATTCAGTCCTCCTTTTGTGAGCAATGAGAGTCACTACTCAAAGCTATCAGGATCAAACAGCTTGTAAAACAGATCTGTAAATCATTTCTTTCTTCCATGGAAAACATAAAGAAGTGAGAAGTCACGTCGAACATATTTATGGCTCGAACTGCCTGGAAAAGAGTGGTCATTTTTCAAAATTTATACTTTTGTGTTCCTTATAAGAAAGTCATGTGTGTGTTTGAATGTATAAATCAGTAGTTGACTTTTGAACACATGCTATATATTCATTTTTGAAAATCTTTAAAAGAATATATCTGAATCAGTATGAAAAAAAAGATTAATTCTCAAAATGTAACTGCACCTTACATTCTGTCCCCATATTTTCATAGAGTTATGTGTAATACTGCACACATTTCTGTCTATTATGTTGTCTGTTGAAACCACAGTTTATAAGGATATGGTAGACAGTGTGAAGGAAAATTAATCTTTCTCCTCTTCGCACACTCACATTCGTGTGCTCAGTAGTAATTTGCAGGGCTGATAAATTCGCTCCTGCTAAAGGATAATCCGTAATGAAAGTGTTGCAGGTTTGTGCTCCAGAGGCTAGTTTCTGTCGTCTCCATGGTGATTTGACATAGACGTTCACATGTGGGTAAAAACATTTCACTGGGATGGTATTCAGTGCTGGAATTTATAGCTAAATTTAGGCAGGACATTTTCACAGTTATCTGCCTGACACCGCAGTCTAGAGACCACATCATGAATTTTTTTATGAGAGAAACTCACATAGCTACTCCTTATTGGCACAAATTCCAAAAGCCATTTAAAAATCTGGAATCAAGAATCTATTTAAGTCTTGTTTCACATCACGTAAATGTGCTAAATATATTCTTACCAGCAGGTTTTGTTAATTACTATTGGATAAATTCTGGTGCTGCTTTAGAAATCAATTTAAATTGGGACGACATTTAATTTTATGAATGTGTTGATACAAAAACACCATTTGTGTGTGATCAGAATGATTGTTCCACCTTTTGTCACTGTCATCACGTGTGGAAATCTGATCTGCTACACTTGATTACCATGACAACCTACCAAAGCCAGGGATTCAGTTGTATCGGTGCCAAACACTAGGGAGAGTGCAAATTTCTGTGTGTGCATTAACAAAACCCTTTCATTTAGCTGTGGTGAAAAAATAAAAACAGCCAGAACGCATATTAAGAATTGAAAAATTAAAACAGAATGAGAACACACTCTGCATCCACCTTTTATTTTGCAATGCAGAAGTGAGCAAATTTTTTGTTAATGTGCAAAACAGCTATATATAAAATAACTACAAGTGCATATTTGCTAAATAAAGTCTTACAGGTGAATTTTTTTAAGTTGTAAGTTGGTGTTGGATGAATTCGGAGGCTGCTTTGTAAATCAGTTTAAACTGGCGTGATGCATAATTTTTTAACTGATTTGAGACCAATACACTGTTGCGTGTGTGTGATCATAATGATCAGTATATCAGTAATCAGAAATTAAAACTTAAATGATCAAGAACTTGCTTTGTGGTTTATAAAACATGAGAGCAGAATCTGTATCCACTTTATTTTGCAACATGAAACTATTTGAGCTATTTGTCTTGTATAATGTGCGAATCTTCTGATTTATTCGCTGCTATATGGAAATAACTAGAAGAATAACAACGTGCAGCAAATGATAAAAAAAATAGTGTTAATAAGTGAAAAAAAAAAAAAATATTTCGGACCTTTTCTAATCCATATATATATGTGGATGGATCATACATTGTGGCACTGTCTGAAATTGTATTCTGTAGTAGGTACTTACGGTGGCCCAGTAGTGCACAACACAACAAAATCAATGCAACACAATGCATCGGACTAATTTTGTTGTGTTTTACTAACTTCATTGTGTCACAACTTGTTTCCATTGTGTTGTGGAGATTTCTTTGTGTTGTGACTTGTTCAGGGGCATCATGCATTAATGATTTTTGAGGGGGCACATTGGGGGGGGGTATAAGTAATTCTACGAAAGCACTGTATAACTGATATAGGCTTATTTTTTTTTATTTATTTATTGCTCCTTTTTATTCAAAACAATTCCAAACATGCTTAATATATCAGGAAATATCTCGTTTCTCAGATATGTGTAGGTAAACGCGTTTTGCACCTTTATAGATTGTTATTTGATCAATATATGGAAATGTAGTGTAATCTATTAACTACACACAAAAACCCGACTTTTTACTTAAGTGCCATATCATGCCATAAAATATTTTTAATACGACTGAATTTGCATTTAATGTAAATTTTAATAACAATATTGTAAGTTACTTATTTTAACACTTTCATTTTACAGAGAGTAAAGAACATTTACATTATCAAAAAACATTTTCATTCAGTCTAGCCAGAGTTCTGGCTCTCTCAAAAACTCCCATTAAAATCACTGAAGCACTTTACATTATGAAACGAATATCTTACTTACATTCGTACGCACATCTGCATTTTTTGTTGTTTCTGATGAGAGAATTCGCTAAATAATTCAGTCAGCGAGCAAGTGAACAAAACACCGCGTTTCAGTGATGACTCTTCTGGACGTCTCTGATTGGCCATTGCATTCATAAGCGCAACAGAATAGTTTCTGATTGGTTATCATGAAGCGTTGTATCATGAAGCGTTGTATCATGAAGCGTTGTACGAACGCGTCTGTCTCTGGCTCAGCGCCAGCCAGTGAACGCAGATTTGAATTTAGCAGTTGATGCTGTGCGCTGAACGATCTAATCACACCGCTGTGATTGTATCAAATATATAAAAAATATTATTCTGCAATATTTTTATTTTTTGTTGTGTGGAAGCTGCATTTAAAATCCACTTGGCACGTGCCCCCTCACTTCGAATGGGCATGACGCCTCTGGACTTGTTTCCGTTGTGTTATACTAATTTTTTCACATACTCTTTTTCACTAACTACTATATAGTAGTAAAGAATGTGATTTTGGATGCAGCCTATTACTATTGACTGCTTTAGGATTTTTTATGTGACTGAGGGGATGGAGGTGCTCTCTTGTCAGAATGGCTGGATGATTGCTGATGTGCCTTTAGTGAGGGCAGATGGTTGCTAATTGGAGTGATTAGATCTTAACGAGGGGAGTGGTTCTTAACTAGGCACCCACTGTTGGTCAGCAGTCAGCTGCTGATAATGAGCTCTACCAAAATCCATCAGATATAAAGAAAAGAAGATTAAAGAATAAGAATTCGTATTTTAAATCAGTGATGCTCTTCTGAGGTTTCCATTCATCCTGAAATAATGTTATTAATAATTATTATTATAAAAAAAATATGACATTCCCAGAATTCCCTGGAAGACATCTCTTATTTAATGGTAATTATGTGCCTCTTACTGTTGTTTCTGTGGTCCTGTACCCTCTGAATGTCAGCTGATCTGGTGTGATCCTGACCTGGGCTGAGCAGTGGCTTGTTGTAAGAACGGTGTGTCTGATACAGAGGGAGATGCTGAGTAACATGTCTGGGTTTCGGGTTACTGACGGTTACTTATGATGCAGTTATGCAACTGTTCGCTTTGAGCATAAATGGAGGAAGGACATTCTGACCCAACAAGAGGAAGTACTGTGAAACTATATCAGGGCCCTTTTTGACAAACAATCTCTCTTCCTCTGATCCAGAATCAGTGCTTTGGTTTGATATTACACGTTTGTCCAGACAGAACCAGATTTAGCCACAGAACAGCAAATTAACATTTGGGAACCACCACAACTTTCATTTATAACATTCATTACACTGTCACATGCTCAACCACTGTGGTCAGTTAGCAACAAAAGCTGTGTCTGGCTGATATTATACTGATCATTTCAATGGTATCTATCTATCATTCGATTTGTTTGGGGTCAATGAGAATTAATCCTTTTATTCAACAAGGACGCATAATATTGATCAAAAGTGACAAAGGCAAGTATAGTGGTACAAAAGATTTTGTTCAAATATGTGCTTTTGAACATGCTTTCTATTGAAAAATTGTTGAAATGGTAAAAATAGCTGCAGTTTCCATAAAGATATCAAACAGCACAAGCTTTCAACATTGACAATAACCAAAAATGTTTCTTGCGTGTCAAAGCAGCATATTAGAATGATTTCCAAAGGATCATGTGACACTGTAGACCGGAGTAATGGCTGCTGTAAACTCATCTTTGGCATTAGAAATAAATTACATTTTAAATTATATTTAAAGTAGAAAACAGTAAAAAATTTAAATTCTAATAACATTTCATAATATTTATGTTTTTACTGTATTTTTTTATTTAAAAAAAATGCAGCCTTGGAGAGCATAAAAGACAACTACCTCCATAAATTCAGTAGTTCGTATTTCAAAACAATTTTAAATTCACATTTTACTAAATCGCATGTTCAATAATGTTTTCCTTTAATTAATTTCAATTCAAGCCTTACAGGCCCTTTCTTAAAGCCCATGCAGCTTGACAAAGGTGCTGATAGCAGAATTAGGCAGTGAGCATTACGTTATTCTCTGGGGTGCCGGGCCTGTCGCACTGATGTGAAAGCGCGGAGCGATGTGTGGACAAGATGCAGGCAGTTGGACGGCTGGAGGTCTGCTTTGGGGGTTACTCTGCATTGTTGTTGGCTTGGCCTAGATGCTCAGCCAAGCATATTCTCTTACTGCAGACACAAATCTAACATCACTGATGCATCTCTCTATGCATCACCCTTCTTCTCCATCTCTTTTCATTCGTCCAAATCAACGTCTCATGATTAAGGATGCTGCCAGCAGGCATTATAATGACGATCACGCTCTGGCTAATGCCATGTTGTTGCTGCATAATTGAAGCCTATTTTAAAAATAAATGGCAGTATTGTGCTCATAGCTCTGCCCTAGTCTCAAACACGCATATTAAGTACAGCAAAAATGTTTTTAATATCATCACTGGTGCATTTCTTCAGCCATCTGAAAAGTTTTTTTTCTTTTTTCACCATTAGCATCTTATTAATATTGGATGTATATCAGGACAGTCATCGTCTGCAACATAATGTGGCCAAAAATACGACAAGCACTTATTTGGCTGCATTTTACTCTAGTCTGTCACTATTCCTCACAACTCCAGATGGACACACAGGTTTTATGAATTGTTTAGCATGAACACATGAACAAATCCTCATCTTTGCATATTCTTGTTGCGCATATACTTAAACATTTGTCAGTTTTAGAACTTTGGTTCTCATTTTTAGGACGTGTACCTGTCATAACAGTATTAAAAGTATTTTTAACATTAGTTTATCCTGGTACTGAGCCGAGATGTACGAGCCACTGAAATTGATTTCATCTTAAAGTTGAAAAGGTCATAGTGCAGGTATTTAAAAACAGACAACTCAAAAGCATCTTTAAACAAAGGTTTTGTTTGATTGACAGGGGTTTAGCCAATCAGGATTGAGTGGAGCGATGTTGATTGGTTGTGAACTTGTGATTAATAAGTCTTGACAACAAGAAAGATGGTAACAGTGTTTGCCGTTTTCATTCTGTTCTGTGATATTATACATATGTTGAGAATCAGAAATAACCCACTTATATCAACTTTGTCTTTTTTCATCTATTTGCATTGATTATCTGTTTTTGAATAGCCATTTGCATAGATTTTCTACTTTCTTAAAGGACTTTAGACTTAGTTCCTCAAGACATAAATATTCAAAAATTCCTGAATTACAAGATATAAACTCAGAATTCTGAAAAAAGGTCAGAATTGCAAGAAACAGTCTGAATTTTGAAACATGAACTCGGAATTCTGAGAAAAAAGTCAGAATTGCGTGCAACAAAGTATGAATTGTAAGATATAAACCTGGAATTCTAAGAAAAAACGTCTCAAATGTGTGAAGCAAAGTCTGAATTGTAAGATATAAACCTGGAATTCTAAGAAAAAAGTCTAAAATGTGTGAAGCAAAGTCTGAATTGAAAGAAACAAAATCTGAGTTGTGAGATATAAATGTGGAATTCTGAGAAAAAAAGTCAGAATCCCAAGAAACAAAGTCTGAAATATGATATATAAACTCAGAATTAAAAGAAACAAAGTCTGTGACACTGGTAACATAAAGGTTGTGGGTTAGAATCCCAATGAAAACACCAAATAGCTTTGTATAAAAGGCTCTGTAAAGTCAATAAACATGCTATTGCTTTATACTGTAAATCTGTATTTACAGTATTTCAACATTTATTCAAATTTGCACATGATTGGTTGAAAATATCTTCACAAAAGTCAGCTACTCACACGGTATAGGTGTTATATATTATAGAGAGAGTTTAGACAGTACAACCATCTATAAATAACAAGGGATGTGAATCAGTTTGCTTGGGTCTATAAATCACATAGCCTTTGCATGGGTCTCTGTGATTTATTCCACAGATTTATGGGATATGATTCACATGTCAAAGTTCACAATGTCACCAAACAGAATAGTTTATGTCAAGTATCCCTGTAATCAAACGCTACTAAAAAAGGACAGCAGCTTGTCAAGTCAAAGTCTTGCGTCAGAGTTTAAAAAGTCATAAGTCCATAACAAATAGTCGTGGATAAATCTGGAAACCTCTAGGACTTAGAATCAAGAATTTTTTTCTCTCAGAACAATATTTTTAAATACAACATCAGTGTATCGATACGCCATAATTACTGGCATGTATCCTATTCATTATTGTGCTTTAAGGTTTAGGTTTACAAATACCTTGTGAAGACTTTAATTGATTATTTAATTAGATTTAAATGAGATTTAGAGTATTGTTTTAAATAAATAAAAAAATTATCCAAGCATCCCTGGCAGATTTCCAGTGAAACAGCCTTCCAGATGTTACTTACACAAGATATAAAGACGCAGATTGAAACATTTTTCATCAGGAGCCCTAAGATATTCTCGATTGCTGGGAACTTTTTTTTTTTTTAACAAAAAAAGCATAATGCAATTTAAATCCAATCCTAAATGCCAGGTGGCCAGTGCAGCGATGCCAGAAACCTTTCTTTCTGACTCCTGTTGTAGTGCAGTACATAATTTGTGTTTTTGGTCATTTTATATAAAAAAAAGTGTACTGTGGTATCAAAGTAATGTTTGCCACACATGTCTTTTGGACAGTAGCATTAACATTGGTTCTGATAGGGACAATGGAAACAGAACTTTTTTGACTTTACAATCATAAACACAATATACATATTCAAGAAACCAACTACAAAATGCATTATCCAATAAGATTAATTAAATAGCCTAATATAATATGAAATGGTATTTTATATATTGTTTTGCATTAAGTTGTCTTAAGTTTAATAGATATATCACACACACACATACATTTAAATTGTTTTTGCTAGGCCTTATGTGTGCACAAATTTGAGTTATTATATCACATGATTGAAATTAACAATTTTTGAAAATAATAGGAATTAAAGTTCCAAGGTCAAAGTTCACACAATGGGAGCAAGTATTCAAGTTAAGTTAAAGGAGCATTGCGTAGGTTCTGAAATTTCTAACCGTTACTGACACCAGTGGCCGTTAGAGGAACTGCAGCCAGTCTCATGCTCGTTCTCAGTGCGCACACTCTTTTTTTTTTTTAACTTACAAGGAGTGTCCGTGGGTGTCTGAATTGTGCTGGAGGCTGGTCGCTTCTTTCCATCCGCAGAGTCCATTTGAAAACACTATTGCCGCTGCTTACTATAATGGCTGGCGTGCCGTACGGTTGTAAGCCCAAGTAGACGAGAACGCGCATGACGTCACATTTTGTGAATTTTCGCACCAGTTCGGGCCCGACTCCTCCACACACAATTGAGCCTACAGGCTGATAGAGGCAACCGTGGTGGACAGTCGAGGTGTCATTCTTTTTTTTACATCATGGTTGGCTCATACATGTACAAATGAAAACTCTATCTTAAAGATTTTTTTTAAGTAAAAACCTCCACATAGCTCCTTTAAGGTAAGTTAATTTAACTATTTATTCTTTATGTTAAAGATTTTTTGGAGATCTTTAATATGGTAATTTAATTTATTGACTTTTATGGGGAAAAGTTAGCCTAGTTAATCTGTGGTCTCTGCCTACTGATTAGCTGAAGGCACCAAAAGATGCTACTGACGTCATGCTGGAAAATGAATCGTTTATTAAAATGTGTCACTTGTTACAGCCCTTGCCTAATTCCTGAAATCCCTGTTTGTTGTTGGCAGCTGTACTGCGTTTGAGCTCTGTCACTATATTCTTTTCATTGACTATTTTTAACTCAAAAATCAATTTTATACATCATCGTTTCCGTTTATATAACGTGTGAATATATCCTCTATTGTATTCTACAACAAAAACAATCAGAGAGCCTCGCTATCACTAGTTTTATTTTGATCTCCCAGGTCCGCTATTAGCTTTTAGCCCGTTAGCATCAGCAAGCGTGGTTGCAGCTAACTGCGCTTACATTGCTAATACTCTATTCACACACATTACCACTGCTGTACTCACTGTTACTTGCTTTAATGGCGGATGAATGTCTCCACTCTGTGCAGCTCGAGCTCGAGGCCGTGGGAAAGCAGATTCGCGACCTGGAGGTGAGGCAGGCCCAGCTGAGAGAGCGGAGAGCCGCGCTGGAATCATCCCGGGCTGACGCTCACAAGTCCGGGGTAAGTATTCAGCGTGCTGCTAACAGTCCCACCACGTCTACTCCGTGTGTTTCTCTGCACAGGCCCGGTGCACCCAGGACGCGATCTTCCCAGATGTCCTTCACTGCGACGCCGGGACACCACGGACCCTGGGTGCATCCACAGCGGAGGACGCGAGCCGGGCCCCGGGCGACGACTTCTCCCCCTCCTGCCTTCGACATCTCCATCTGGAACCGCTTCGCTCCCCTCCGCGAGACAGGACGCGATGCTGTGATCATCGGAGACTCCATCGTCCGACACGTAAGTGTAAAAACTATTAAGACTGTGTCTGTTCCTCGAATAGTGAGGTCAAAATATAATGTAGGATCTAGAAAAAATCTTATCGTAATTAAATCAGAAAAATGTAAAGTAAATGAACAAAAACAATTTTTAAAGTTTGGGCTCATAAATATTAGATCACTCACACCCAAAGCAGTTATTGTAAATGAAATGATCACAGAAAATAGTTTTGATGTACTCTGCTTGACTGAAACCTGGCTAAACACAAATGATTATTTTGGTCTAAATGAGTCGACTCCACCAAACTACTGTTATAAGCATGAGCCCCGTCAGACTGGTCGTGGAGGAGGTGTTGCAACAATATATAGTGATATTCTCAATGTTACCCAGAAAACAGGATACAGGTTTAACTCTTTTGAAATTCTGCTAAATGGTACACTGTCAGACATGCAAAAGAAATCTAATGTATCTCTTGCTCTGGCTACTGTGTATAGACCACCAGGGCCGTATACAGAATTCCTAAAAGAATTTGCAGATTTCCTCTCCGACCTTCTAGTTACAGTTGATAAGGCGCTAATCATGGGAGATTTTAATATTCACGTTGATAATGCAAATGATACATTAGGACTTGCGTTTACTGACCTAATAAACTCCTTTGGAGTCAAGCAAAATGTCACCGGGCCCACTCATCGTTTTAATCATACACTAGATCTAATTATATCGCATGGAATCGATCTTACTGCTATAGATATTGTACCCCAAAGTGATGATATTACAGACCATTTCCTTGTATCGTGCATGCTGCGTATAACTGATATTAACTATATGTCTCAGCGTTACCGTCTGGGCAGAACTATTGTTCCAGCCACCAAAGACAGATTCACAAATAACTTGCCTGATCTATCTCAACTGCTATTTGTACCCAAAAATACACATGAATTAGACGAAATTACTGACAACATGGGCACTATTTTCTCTAATACATTAGAAGCTGTTGCCCCCATCAAATTGAAAAAGGTTAGAGAAAAACGTACTGTGCCATGGTATAACAGTAATAATACTCACTCTCTCAAGAAAGTAACTCGTAGTCTTGAACGCAAATGGAGAAAAACTAACTTGGAAGTTTTTAGAATTGCATGGAAAAACAGTATGTCCAGCTATAGACAGGCTCTAAAAACTGCTAGGGCAGAGCATATCCACAAACTCATTGAAAATAACCAAAACAATCCAAGGTTTTTATTTAGCACAGTGGCTAAATTAACAAATTACCAGACGCCACCTGATTCAAATATTCCACCAACGTTAAATAGTAATGACTTTATGAATTTCTTCACTGATAAAATAGATAACATTAGAAATACAATAGCGAATGTAGATTCTACAGCGTCTAACACTTCAGTTTCATCCATCGCACCCAAAGATAAACTGCAGTGTTTTACAAATATAGGACAGGAAGAGCTAAATAAACTTATCACTGTATCTAAACCAACAACATGTTTATTAGATCCTGTACCCACTAAATTACTAAAAGAGCTGTTACCTGTAGCCGAAGAACCGCTTCTCAATATCATTAACTCATCGTTATCTTTAGGTCACGTCCCAAAACCATTCAAGCTGGCGGTTATCAAGCCTCTTATTAAGAAACCAAAACTAGATCCTAGTGTACTGGCAAATTATAGGCCTATTTCAAATCTTCCATTTATGTCTAAATTTTAGAAAATGTTGTGTCTGCTCAATTGAGCACCTTCCTGCATAAAAATGATCTGTATGAAGAATTTCAGTCAGGTTTTAGGCCCCACCATAGCACAGAAACTGCACTTGTTAAAATTACAAATGACCTGCTTCTTGCGTAAGATCAAGGCTGCATCTCATTTCTAGTTTAACTTGATCTTAGTGCTGCGTTCGACACCATAGATCATGACATACTCATAGATCGATTACAAAACTATACAGGTATTCAAGGGCAGGCTCTAAGATGGTTTAGATCCTACCTGTCCGATCGCTACCATTTTGTTTACTTAAATGGGGTGTCATCTCATTTATCATCAGTAAAATATGGAGTGCCACAAGGATCCGTCCTAGGTCCCCTTCTATTTTCAATATACATGTTGCCCCTTGGTAATATTATTAGAAAATACGGAATTAGCTTCCACTGTTATGCTGATGATACTCAGCTATATATCTCAACGAGACCAGATGAAACTTCCCAATTATCTAAGCTAACAGAGTGTGTTAAAAATGTAAAAGATTGGATGACAAATAATTTTCTCCAATTAAATTCGGATAAGACAGAGATATTAATTATTGGACCAAAAAACACCACACAGAATCTTGTAGATTACAATCTGCAGCTAGACGGATGTACTGTTACTTCCTCTACAGTCAGAAATCTGGGTGTTATATTGGACAGCAATTTGTCTTTTGAAAATCATATTTCAAATGTTACAAAAACTGCATTCTTCCATCTTAGAAACATTGCCAAGCTACGAAACATGTTATCTGTTTCTGATGCAGAAAAGCTAGTTCATGCATTTATGACCTCTGGACTGGACTATTGTAATGCACTTCTAGGTGGTTGTCCTGCTTCGTCAATAAACAAGCTACAGGTAGTCCAAAATGCAGCAGCTAGAGTCCTTACGAGGTCAAGAAAATATGATCATATTACACCAATTTTACAGTCTCTGCACTGGCTACGTATTAAGTTCTGTATCAGTTACAAATTATCATTACTTACCTATAAGGCCCAAAATGGTTTAGCTCCTGCGTACCTAACTAGCCTTCTACCACGCTACAACCCATCACGCACCCTAAGGTCACAAAACGCTGGACTTTTGGTAGTTCCTAGGATAGCAAAGTCCACTAAAGGAGGTAGAGCTTTCTCACATTTGGCTCCCAAACTCTGGAATAGCCTTCCTGATAATGTTCGGGGTTCAGACACACTCTCTCTGTTTAAATCTAGATTAAAAACGCATCTCTTTCGCCAAGCATTCGAATAATGTATCTCTTAAATTGTGAGTGTAGTTGCATCTGCATTTTTATTCTTTAGCTTGGGTTAAACTAATTTTACTTTGTTGGATCAGCAGCTATGCTAATGATGTCTCTATTTTGTTTCTATGTTTTGCCACGGGATTTACATCCCGTGGTAACTAGGATTTACATAAGCTCCAGTCTGGATCCAGAACACCTGAGAAGAGATGATGCTGACCCTCAGAGGACCCCAGATGATCCTAACCTTGAATCAACAAACAGAACTAACAATTATTGCTACATGTGTGACTGCATCATATAATTACTATTAATTAATAATATTGATAGTTCATCGTCTAGCTGACTACGTCTTGTATTATTATTATTATTTTTTTATTTTTCCTAAAATCCTGTCAAACGTGCACAAACTACTAGCTACTACTAAATATTGTAGAAACATAATTTTCTGTAAAGTTGCTTTGTAACGATTTGTATTGTAAAAAGCGTTATACAAATAAACTTGAATTGAAATTGAATTGAATTGAAAAAAAAATTATATATATATAGTAATAAAGATGATAATAAATACTGACCCAACTTATTTCAAAACTCGAATGTGAATTCACATTTTTGTTATTAATTCAACCTTACACTAAAGTCTGATATAACCTGAACTTAACTGATTATTGAACACGTAGTTTATCAGATGCTCAGATGCTAGAAAATCAATATAATTTCTCTGGTAATGAGACAACCTCTGCAGTAATGCTGCGTTTGTGTGTTTTGTTTACTCCTGGAACTGTGAAGCCCATGGGGGAGACTGAGAGGTGGGCAAACAGGAAGTGACATACTTGTGTGCGTGAGCTGTGCCTGTGTGGACTGACCCTAATCACAGCGGACAGTTTGCTCTTATATAAGCGGCTCAAAACAGCCAGCAGGCCTGAAGACCATCCTGGAGCAACATATGCGTCTTTGTATGTAAGTATACTGTATGTGCGTTTGTGTGCACGTATGCATCTATGTCCACTTTCTTCAATGTATGCGCACACAAGTGTCTCTCGCCCTGCTGATGCAAGCAACACTTCATACTGTTTTGATGAACACATTATTAATTTTTCCACATCTCTGCACCTCACAAAGCATCTCGCAGTTAAAGTGCTGATCTCAAATCAGATTGTTCCCCTTTCCTGGCACAATCTCAGTCATATAAACAGATTCTGGCTCAGCTCTCCTACATATACGACTATTCCAAGGCAAAAACGTATGAAGAATAATTCTGAGGATGAGAGGCTTTATCAGTGGTGAAAACGCACATACGCAAACAGGAGGATGAGGATTTGCTGTGGTATTTACTGAATACTTGAGTTAACTCTTTTCATTGGGGTATAAGTGAGAGTACTGTATGTGTTGGTGTTTGCTGCTGATGGTGGCTTTGCATTGAGACTGGCTTCAGCATTTTAAACAAATCATTTCATAGCAGATAAATTAAAGTCACAACACCTGAAGCCGGCGTGAAGAATAAACAATACAATCTCATAAACGGCATAGGAGTGTTGTTAATGATCTCATGCATAAATGAAGCTAAAGAAATATATAATTGGACTATAATTATTTGCAGCAGTAACTGAGATGTTGTTAAGAACTTTTGTTAAAAAAATTCCTTAAAAAAATAAAAATAAATGTGTCAGTTTTCACAAAAATATTAAGCAGCATGACTGTTTTCAACAATGATAATAATAAGAAATTTTTCTTGGCCAATAAATCAGCATATTAGAATGATTTCTGAAGGATCATGGGACACTGAAGATTGGAGTAATGCTGAAAATTCAGATTTGCATTACAAGAATAAATTTTAAACATTTTAAAATACATACAGTTTTTTATATTTCACAGTGTTGTATTTTTATCCACAATTATTATTATTTAATTTTTCTTAAATAAATGGAGCTTTTATAATTGAAAATACTTTCAAGGTCAAAGGTAAAACAAAGAGAGCAAGTGTTCAAATGTTTCGTTGAAATGTTTTTTTGTAGATCAGTAATATAGTTATATAATGTATTGACTTTGATGTGTTCAATAATGTGTATTTAGAGTAAGGATTTGGTGATTTTTTTTTGTCATTAACATTTAAAAATCATACAGACCCCAAACATTTGAATGATGATGTAAAACTTGCTTATACCTCAATTTTCCCATTTTTTTTTCTTTATATAATCTTAAATATGATGACTCCTGTGGCCAATTCATTTAATAGCTCTAGTCTATACTCTTACAGTACATTACTCATTGGTGAACTGATATGCTTATAAGTATACACTGGCTTCAATTATTTTATCTTCTATGAAGATAAAGTTCAAATTTCACTTAATCATAACTGAGAACTTCATGAAATGGAGCAACCTTTGAGCAGAACGATTTTCCTCTGCCACTTCACTCAGGAGTTATAAAAAAAACTGCACGTTTCATAGATTATTATTTAGTTTGAGTAAAATATATGAGTGAAGGGAAAATGGGACAGAACTGATGTTGGACAAATCTCTAGTCAGTGTCAAGGGTGATGGAAAGAGCTGATATTAGATGTCAGATACAGCAGTTCAGTTTGTCATCATGGTTGTGGCTCATTGTATGATCATTGTGGCTTTCTTAGATTTTGTCGCAATATGATGCAGTTCCAGAGCGACGCTGAGAATTTGCAAAAGCTGCTCATCCTTCTTCTTTAACAAGCTTTCTGCCTTGCAGGCAGGAGACCAAACCCTGTGTCCTGACTCAACCCATCTAACAACAAAATCAATGACTGTTTATGTGTGAGTAAACAGTTTCATTAAACTCAAGTGGCACTTAAATGCACAGTAGATTCAGTCGTTAGGAATGATAATGAATGTTTCTTAAACACGTCCTAAACAATTACAAAAAAACTGAGGCCATACCCACTTCCTGTATGCAGTTTAAATGGGAAGCATATGTAACATGAAAACACTTCCACTGATGATTTACAATGCATACAGGGGCCATATCATGTGTGTGTTTTTTAATCTTTTTTTTTCTTTTTTTTTTTAATCCATACGCCTTTTTTTTTTTGGAAGTGAGTAACAATGATTAGTTATAGGTTGTCGGTTGTCTGTATGGCCCATTTAGTTAGTGGTCTCAAAGGAATAGTTCACCCTAAATTAAAATTTTATGAAATGTACTCTACCTCAGACCATCCAAGATATAGATGATTTCGTTTCTTCATCTGGACAGATTTGGAGAAATGTAGGATCCTCCACAGTGAATGGGTGCCATCAGAATGAATGTCCAAACTACTGATAAAATCATCACAATAATCCACAAGCAATTCACAACTTACCAGTCCATCTTGTGAAGTGAAAAGCTGTGTTTGTAAAAAACAAATCTGTCAAAATGTTTTTTTTTCTTCAAGCTGAAATACTAAAATTAAGCCTAATATTTCTTTCTCCAGTATAAACTCTAAATCAATAGAGAAATCTGCACAGATCAAGCACTATTTACAAGCAAATGTTGATAGATTTTGATGTGAAAGGACAAATAGAATGTGCGTTTGAATTAACTGGAGCAAGCGTTATTACAGTTTAAAGTTAAAACAAGTTTCTTACAAACACAGAGATGTTCGCTAGTCATTCGGATTACTTCTGGATTATTGTGATTTATTTAGCAGCTGTCATTCTGATGGCACCCATTCGCTGCAGAGGACCCACTGTTGAGCGAATTATGCAATGCAAAATTTCTCTAGTTCTGTTCCAATGAAGAAACACTCTACATCTTGAATGGCCTGAGGGTGAGTACAGCTAATTTTCATTATTGGGTGAACTATTCCTTTAAGGTCAAGGCTGCTTGTTTTTAAATAGTCCAGAACAGCTTTGGTGGGCTTTGCCTCTTACTCTTATCCTTAAATACAGCTGGGAAAATTATTTTGTGTTATTGTCTTTAGGAATAATTGTATCTACTTCCTCTTTATTACTTCAAAGTGAATAAGTCGGCCAAGTTGCTCAATACCACATATGTGTTGTAGCTGAGTAAATGTGAATCATCATGTGGTAATGTATTCATCTTTGTGTGTCACAGATTTCTCAGTGTTGATTCACACTCCACAAATTTCTGATTAGTTTTTCAGATATTTAGGAATGACGCACTACTGGTTGTTTAGTCATTGTAGTAAATATCAGTTACCAAATTAATGACTTTGAGCACAATGCCAATAAACTGACTTCTACAGTAACTGAGAGAAATTTGGATTTCAGTTGATCCAAAGGGGTTTGATAATAAATGAATCATTTTTGCTTTTTTTTTTTTTTTTTTACTAGGGATGGAATTGTTTAAAAGTATATCAAACTGCTTTATTTTAGAAGAACAATGGAATTTTGAGGACCTGTCACCATCATCGTTTGTTTCAGAAAATAGTCTGTTCTTGTGTTACACTATACAGTAGCTGTCATTTCACAGAGTTTATGAAAAGACCATAGAGATATTCAGGGAAAATGTAGGCCACATGAAAATGTGCAAGCAGAACTGGAGCAGCACAAATGAAAATAAACACAACAGAACTTTTAATTAGCAAGTGAAAATACATTTACTGTTCATGCATGCAGAAAAAGACTTCGACAGAACTCCTAAGGGATGCTCTCTCTTTCTCTTGCAATCTGTGTCTTTAATTCTTTTTCTCTTTCATTCTGCATCTCTCTTCATAATGTAATTTGTCTTTCTTTAACTCATTTATTATTTAAATTGCTAAGAATTGTGTTAAACAAACAGTCCTCAGTAAAAAAAAAAAAAAAAAGGAAGTGTTTAACAAAATGCAACACTTTGCATTGCTTTGTTGTTATTGTTGTTGAATACTGTAAATGTCTTGACTGGACTTAAAATCTGCTATCATTATACCCATTACATTCTTAGGAGTTGTCATTACAAGATTCTTAAAGGGACAGTCCACCCAAAAATGAAAAGTGCTGTAGTCATTTACTCTCATGTTGTTCCAAAACGTGTTGTTCTTCGGTGGAACATAAAAGAAAGGAAATTCCCAGTCAACTGGCTCCAAAGTTTTTTGGTTCCCAACATTCTTCAAATATCATCTTTTGTGTCCTGCAGAAGAAAGAAATGCATAGAACCTTGGAACAATATAAAATTAAGACAGAATTTTCATTTTGAGTGTGCTATCCATTTAAGTTGTCATCTTAAAAAAATTTATATTCAAACATTTTCTGTTTATTTAGATGGTTTTAGATTATTCTACATACTTCATATCATGTTTTCTCTGAGAAACATGCAAGTAATGGGGAGCAAAGTGCTTATCTTAATTTTAACCATATTTATTATTCATACCTCAGTGCATGCCAGGAAGAGTGAAAATGAGCTGGAACCATAAAAGTCCATTTGATTACTTCAGTCGAAAGTATATTGTAATAAAAAAGCTGAATCGGGGTCCTGGACATTTTAAGTTACAACTTCAAGATGGTGGGTTTCAGAGAAGATGTTGAAGTATGGTGGAATCTCCCATTGTTTCATAACAAATTCACAATACAAGCCAGATCCAGTGCGGTTTCTGTGTCACTGCTGCACATTCACAATGTTAAAGAGAAGATAAACGTAGGGCATATGGTCCAGACTCCCCTCTGGATTTTATTCAGATAAATACAGGTTTGCGCTGGCAGTGGGGGAAGCACAGGCCAGCGTGACCCCACCCTCTAACTACAGCCTTGAGCTCTGTGTGTTAAAAATACCCCACAGTGACCCAAGCACAAGAGTGATCCCGTCTCTCTCCGTCTCCTCCCTGTACTTTCTGCACATAACTGCAATCTGGGGTCAGTTTGTCTACCATTATATCTACCTTTTATTATTAATAAATGGTGTAATATTAAATACATTTTAAAGCACCTATTATAAAATGCAGATAAATATATTAAAACATTTAGAAAAAACAAAACAAAACCTATAAGAAACAACAAGAATTGTATATTTTAAATTTGATTTGAATAATAGAATCTATCTATCTATCTATCTATCTATCTATCTATCTATCTATCTATCTATCTATCTATCTATCTATCTATCTATCTACAGTATCTATTCATTGACTTTATTTTTCTTGACAATTGACCGTCTTTCTCTCTAAACTCTCATTACTGTAATACGCTTAAATTATAAAATACTTTTACTCAGCAAGGATTAAATTGAAAAGTGACAGTAAAGACATTCATAATGTTGCCAAAAAAAAAAAAAATACAGTAGATGTTGTTATATGAATGTTGCCTTTATAGAATCTTGAAAAAAATTGAACAAAAATTCCAACAACAATATTTAGCAGCACATCTGTTTTTACCGTTGTAAATAATGAGAGATATTTTGCTTTGCTTTCATTTAAAATATATTAATATATATGAAAACAGTTATTTTAAATTATAATAACATTTCATAAGATTACTGTTTTTACTGTTTTTTTGATAAATACAAAAACATAAACAAATATCTTACCAATCACAAACTTCTTAATGGCAATGTATCTTTGTTTTTGTATTAATAAAAACTGAGAAATAATCACAATGAAAACTTCTCATTTCATACTTGAATGGTTTTATGGAAAATATGAGTCTGTGAAAATCAAGTGTTTGTATCAATATGTAAATGTACTCTAATTCCAAAAAACAAGCGAAAGAGAAGATTATGACATGCACTTCAATAAAAGCCTTTCTCAAATGTTACAAATGTATCGGCTCTCTGTTGTGAATGTTAACAGGGTTTATAGAAATACACAGCTACATACTATGCAGTATCTGCGATAACACTGACGTCAGCTGGGTCGTATCTGGAAGCAGTTTGACAGCTCAGAGCAAAGAGCACACACTGCACTGCATACATGGACATACAAACACCATCAACGGCCTGAACTGTCCTTTTGTGTGCTGCTTCATGAGGATGGGGCTCATCTGTGTATGGGAGGGTGTAGGGCCTGTTGGGTGGGGGTCAGTGAAGAGATGGAGTGGAAAACATACAGTGCGTGTTATGTTTGTGTGAAGGCATCTTTGTATGAAATATGCAGCACATTATGTGTGTGTGTGTGTGTGTGTGTGTGTGTGTGTGGTTTTGGGGGGTTGGGTGAGGCTGGTAGTGTTTAGCATGAAAATGGCACACACTTTGAATTGAATGTCATGTGAATAATCAAAAGTTCTGATGTTCGCAATCATAACACATTCCTGAATGTTTAGGAGGTACTGGCTCTTTTAACATTGACATTTACATTTAGTCATTTAGCAGACGCTTTTATCCAAAGCGACTTACAAATGAGGACAGTGGAAGCAATCAAAAATAACAAAAGAGCAATGATATATAAGTGTTATAACAAGTCTCAGTTAGCTTAAATACATTACACGTAGCAAGGGCTTTTAAATAGTATTATAAATAAAAAGAAAACAGATAGACTAGAAAAAGAATAGTGCAAGTTAGTGTTAGAAGTCCTTTTTTTAACTCATGTTCTCCACAATTGTTTATATAGCCTTAAATAAGGCAAAAAAGAATAGACTTGATAGAGATATGTTATCCTGAAAGAAATTAATGCAAACGAGTCTTCATGATTCTTAGTTAAAAAAAAATTCCTATAATTTTATAATATCAGATGGCTGGATTATTTTATATTATTCAGATAATTCGCACAAAAACATTAATATTCCTTGATCACTAATTATAATTAGATAATCAATTTAAATTTGAACAAAGTTTATATTTTCAAATTTGTAATCTCTCTCTCTCTCTCTCCACGGCGTAAGATAAATTCTATGTTTTAGTCTAAAAAGAATAATGAAAGTAAAGAAAAAGAAAATAAATGAAGAACGAATGCTGCTATCTTGTGGTACAAATACAACAACGCAGCTTAACTATAAGCTATCATGTAAAGCAATAGAAAACCGATTTTAAATCTAAAGGATTTATTATTTATTTATTTACTACGCATGTATTTATTGCCATGCATTTTATTCTTTATGTAATTTTTATATTTTTCATTTATCTTGTTTTTGTCTTTGCTTGTGTTAAGCTACTTTAAGGACCTATTTATTCTTCTTTTTTTATCACCACCATCATTATAAATGCCGCTTTAAATTTATTTATTTATTTATTAGCCTAATTTATTTCAGATATTCCAAGTTCAAGAAATGTTCAGCATTAGTTATTTAATCAGGTTTTTATTAATTATATATATACATATATATATATAATATAATATATAATATATATATATATATACACACACACACACAGTGTAATTCGGGCTGTACGTACACTAAATTTCAGGTACAAAATCTAAAGGCGCATCTACAGTTTTTGTTTACCCCTAAATGGTACATAATGGTGTCTTCAAGTTTTGAAGTTTTACAGGCTGTAATAATGATGTGCAGTGTCTGCTACAGGGACATTACTCCGTGTGTACAGTTGCCATTTAATTCTGCAGTGAAATAATTAAATGGACATTTAATGTAAAAGCACAAACAGGTGGACATAGGGAGATTGAATATATTAAATATCATTTAACTTTTTATTTTTATTTTAAGTTAAATTATTGTTTAACTTAACATCTGATTTAAAACACAGAATGACTTCACAGTGTGATGTAATTCAAACAGGGTCAGAAGCTTTAGCAGTGAGTTTAAAATTAGCTGCTAAATTTAGCAGGAGAGATTTCAGTCACATCTGGTGGAACTCTCTCTCTCTCTCTCACACACACACACACACACACACACATATTTGTTGGAGTTCAGTAAATGACTTCCATTTGTGCTTGAGAACTAAAAGCCTCGCTCTCTCTCACATGAAAGGGTTGTGTGAGTGTGTATGTGTGTGTGTTTGATGAAAGGGTTGTGTGTGTGGGTAGAGGGCAGTAATTACAGCTATTCTCCATGCAGAGCTGATAGTCAGAGGCCTTGGCCACAGCAGTGGTCACACCCCTTCCTGTCTGAGAGATCTGATCCATGACTCCTGCTTCTGAGTAACACAACCTGAGGACTCACATCTGCCTCCATACCTCACAGTAAAGACCCTAAGGAGTTAACCCCACCTGATTAGTTTCAAAGGATGTGAATATCATGTATTTATTCTATTGATTGAACATCAGAATCAGAATCAGAATCAGAATCAGAATCAGAATGAGCTTTATTGCCAGGTATGTTCACACATACGAGGAATTTGTTTTCGTGACAGAGCTCCGCAGTGCAACATAACAGCGACAGAACAAAAAACACAATAAGGAATAAAAAATACAAAAAAATACAAATAGGTGGGTAAGGATTGACAATATACAAATTGACAATGTATGGCAGGTATATTAAAAAGAGCATTTATGTATGTACATGTATATTATGTGGAAAAATTGTAACTGTACGCTAAGTATGTGTGTTTGGATAAATAAGTGTATGTGTATATAAATATAAATATAAGTAGTATAGTGTGTTCCATGTATGTACATGTATATTATGTGCAAAAGATTTACGTGTACGCTAAGTATGTGTGTTGGATAAAAAGTGTAGTGTATATAAATATAAATAGTGTAGTGTGTCCCACAGTTATTATCAGCTGTTCATAAGATGGATTGCCTGAGGGAAGAAACTGTTCCTGTGTCTGGTCGTTCTGGTGCTCAGTGCTCTGTAGCGTCGACCAGATGGCAACAGTTCAAAGAGGGAGTGTGCTGGATGTGAGGGGTCCAGAGTGATTTTAACAGCCCTTTTGCTCACTCTGGATAAGTACAGTTCTTGAATAGATGGGAGGGTTGTACCGATAATTCGCTCAGCAGTCCGGACTACCCTCTGTAGTCTTCTGAGGTCCGATTTAGAAGCTGAGCTGAACCAGACAGTTACTGAAGTGCAGAGGATGGATTCGATGATGGTGGAGTAGAACTGTTTCAGCAGATCCTGTGGCAGGTTAAACTTCCTCAGCTGGCGAAGGAAGTACAACCTCTGCTGGGCCTTTTTCACAATGGAGTCAATGTGAATGTCCCACTTCAGGTCCTGAGAGATAGTGGTGCCCAGGAACCTGAATGACTCCACTGCAGTCACAGTGCTGTTCATGATGGTGAGTGGGGGGAGTGCAGGGGGGTTTCTCCTGAAGTCCACGATCATCTCCACTGTTTTGAGCGTGTTAAGCTCCAGGTTGTTGAGAGTGCACCAGACAGCCAGCTCTTTAACCTCCTGTCTGTAAGCAGACTCGTCACCGTCCTGAATGAGGCCGATGAGTGTGGTGTCATCTGCAAACTTCAGGAGCTTGACAGAGGGGTCCTTAGATGTGCAGTCATTAGTGTACAGGGAGAAGAGCAGTGGGGAGAGAACGCAGCCCTGGGGAGCTCCGGTGCTGATTGTACGGGTGCTGGATGTGTATTTTCCCAGCCTCACTAGCTGCTGCCTGTCTGTCAGGAAGCTGTTGATCCACTGACAGACGGAGGTGGGCACGGAGAGCTGAGTTAGTTTGGGCAGGAGGAGGTTTGGGATGATCGTGTTGAAGGCAGAGCTGAAGTCCACAAACAGGATCCTCACATAGGTCCCCGGTCTGTCTAGGTGTTGCAGAACATAATGCAGTCCGATGTTTACTGCATCGTCCACAGACCTGTTTGCTCTGTAGGCAAACTGAAGAGGATCCAGCAAGGGTCCAGTGATGTCCTTCAGGTGGGCCAGCACCAGTTTTTCAAATGACTTCATGACTACAGACGTTAGAGCCACAGGCCTGTAGTCATTTAGTCCTGTAATTTTGGATTTCTTTGGGATGGGGATGATGGTGGAGCGTTTGAAGCATGAAGGGACTTCGCACAGCTCCAGCGATCTGTTGAAGATCTTTGTGAAGATGGGGGCCAGCTGGTCAGCACAGGATTTCAGACAGGCTGGTGTAACACAATCTGGGCCTGGTGCTTTTTTCCTTTTCTGCTTCCTGAAGACCTGGCGCACCGCATCCTCGCTGATCTGTATTGCAGGTGTGGGGGAGAGGGGGGATGCAGGAGGTGTGAATGGTGAGAGCGCTTGATTGGAGAGGTGTTCAGGGTGGATTGCAGGAGTTGTGAGTGGTGTGAACAGTTGTTTGGAGAGATGCCAACATATAGGGAAAATATATTTTATTAACAGATTAATTTGATTGACCAATATCTGTTGTTAGTGGCAAAATAAATGAATCACTTCTACGTTTACTCATTATAATAGATTTTATTAAAATTTATTCATATTTTACATTATATTTTAAATTAAAATATAATGTAAATATTAATATATAATAATATAATTATAAAGAATATCATTATATACACACTATAATTACATATATTTTTATGTAATTATAGTGAGTATATAATTATATGATTTTATATCTATATATACACACATTAAAATTTTTCATCTGTATGTTTACAATACATTTTAATATCTAAGTTGTGATCTGATCTCAGGGTAAAGGAAGGAAATTCGTTATCTATTTTAAAAAATAATCATATGAAATTGTACATTTAATCTCAATTTTTTTTCAAGGGGAAATGATGCTATTTTATATCAAGAAAAACTTTTTTTTAAGTTGTAAAAATTTTTGTTTTTGTATATGGTAAGAATGAGGGTTTAATTGTCAGATAAACGTACAGGAGTGGATTCAGGTAAATTAAGCCATTATTTATCATTGTTTAAAACATTTACAGCAAGATAAACCTAAACCATTTTATCAACAACTGGCAATATAGGCTACACAGTAAAAAAGAAAAAGATATATATATATATATATATATATATATATATATATATATATATATATATATATATATATATATATATATATATATATAACACAGCGTAGCCTACAAACACGTTATCATATTAAGAGAACTGAAAGGACAGATGTGTAACGTATAATGTAGTGTAGATAAGTAAAACAGATGAGGCGTGTGTTACATTTCGTTTTATTTGACGGCTCTGTGAATCCGCCTCAGCAGTGCTCGTCTGCGTCTGGGCGTTTCGCGCATGCGCAATCATCTCGCTCTTTTTTTCCAGGCCAGTGCGGCAGGCGGACCGCAGGGAGAGGGAGAATTTAGGAAGGACAGTTACAAAAGTTAAAGAAGACGAGAAATCATGACACAAAACAGTGAACTCGTAGATCGCCTCTCCTCGCCACTGAACTTGACATCCCTCTTCATGGCGCTCGTGTCACATATGAAATATTGATTTATGTCATCTACAGCAACTTGAGGATATAATGCCGGTGAAACGGATGAGAACTACAGCAGTCGCCTGGATTTTCTTGTTGGATATTGAATCTGGCGCTCGGAGATGCAGTTGGGATTGTTTGTCCTCTATATAGGCCTTGCTAATCAATATATGAGAGCAGAATTATTGGACTACACGAGAGCTCGCGCCGATCCGTTATTTTTCACATCACCGCTCTTATCTCATAGCAACGCGGGACGTGATGCAGCGACGAGTTCTCTGTGTTAGTTTTATGCTTATTTATGCTTTTATGCACAGCACTTTGGTTCCACTTTGTGGTGTTGAAAGTGCTTTTAAAATAAAACTGAGTTGATTAGATGTCAAGATGGGTGATGCCGCAGAGATCAAGGAGAGCAAGAGGACGTTCATCGTGCCCTCGATCAAATCTGTCGATCACTATGATTTCACCAGGGCCAAGATATCGTGCAGCCTGACGTGGCTCATCGCCAAAGCCTTTGGATCTGGTAGGTGGCGCTTAACGGTTTGAAAAATCTGGATTTTTAGTCCTGGGGGAAGTTGTCACATGGGGTACACTGTATTTCAGTGGTTTAATATAGGCTTTATCAAACTGGGGTCCGGGGATCAAGGAGGGTGCCTGGAAATGATATTAGAAATGAGGAAATGAGAGTGGAAATAATAGTAATAATAATAAATATACATGAATTCAAAATAAGTAATAAATTAAATGAGCAAAATGAATGACCAAACAGATGAAAACAAAATAAAAATAAATAATTAGGTTTAAATAAGCAAATGAGCAAATAAGTACAGTACAATAACAGCACTATAATGAGTTTTTTTTATTTTATTTTATTATTATCATAGTTTTTGAAACAAAATAATTATAATGGAATAATGAAACTTTAGAGAAAGCTAATATTGTCAAATTAATATTTTAGACATTTATAACATTAATATTTCACAGTATAAATTGAGTTTCTATACAAACTCTGTAGATGCCTTTTAAATTCTAGGATGGGGTCCTTTGCATGAGGATGATCAAATTTGGGGGTCCGTGGCATTTAAGAGATTGAAACCCCTGGTTTAATGTACATTTTCATGAATTGTTTTGTCTTTCATAACTGTGTTAGTCTTTAAATTTTGCTGAAACACTTATTTAATGTCAGTTACCACTGTGACAACTTACCCCATATAGTGTGACACCTTGCTCTTGCTCACCACATAAGCCACCATAAGCATGCATTCATATTGAAAACAGACCTACTTAGAGAAATATGGGCTGGAGTAAAAGTGTGTCACCATGCCTGTTTTCCCCTGACAGTATTTAAAAATGCACTGAACATATTTTGCATCATGAATGTTTAGTGGAGGGATTTTGTTGATGGAAAAATCACCTATTTGTTTAATTATTGTTCTCTTAGGAGACATGAACTAAATTTTCATAAGTTCTGCAGTTTCTAAGGTATTTTAAGTGCATATGTGTCTCATGAGAAGCAGTATACAGATGTTACAAACAGTGAATTTCACAAAAAGTCTACATGTTGGCAATTGTTGTCATGTCTGCCGAAACCATTAGCCTATTTCCCTACATAGACTCATGAAAGGCCACAATCTGGCTTATGGCTTTAAGTTCATCCCCACAGTCCGTAATGAATGCTCAAAGCAGATTCCCCACTCCTGCACACAGTAATAAGGTTGAATTTTCCAGAACAGCTCCTCATGGAGGATGCTGGAATAAACATAAACACAGACTATCAAACTTCCATGGCCTAAGCAGTGTGGCTTTTATTGCTAGAGCGGCCCAGCCCACAACAGAAACGCCTGTGGAGTGCAAAACAACAGGGCCAAGATGAAGACGACTGCTGGCAGAATTGTGTGTGTGTCTGTAAAAAGTCTGCTTTTCTCATTGGAGTTGCTGGTGTTCATGAACTCCAATATGGTTGATGGGGCATGGATTTACTCTGATCTTTATTGCAGATGTTTCTGAATCACCTTAATTTGAGTCTGTTCTGTTAGTGACATTAACAAAAACTACTATTGGACTTAATACCATCATTTTTGGACATTACACCTCTTGTGAAAAAAGAGAAGTGTGCTTAATCGTATTGAATGTATTAAAAAACTGTACTTGCAGATAATTTTAAGTTACATTTTAGTGTACTTTAAAAAAGTATATTTGCATGACTGTTTCTAAACACACTTAAGCACACTTTAAGTCTGCAGTTTAATTTCAGATCAAAGGTTTTAATTTAAAGAACATGATTTAATATTCTTTCATTTTGCTTATAAATAGTAAATTTAATTACTAACTGTTTTGTCATTCAACATTACATTAAAAGTCCATTTAAATTTGACATGCAAGTTTCAGAAATCACAATAAAGTATAATTTAGTTGCTATTAATGCTTGTCAGTATTTGGCAGTAAGTGTATTTCTAAGACAATTATACAATTATCCATAAAGTACTTACTGTAAGTGTCCATGTCCTGTCTTTCCCTCCAGCCTAACATCTGTGGCATACTGCACATACCACAACAGAGAGCATTCGTTTCTATTACATCACTGAAGCCTGAGGAGTGCCGCGAGTGTGTGACGTTCACATGTGACTCTGTGCACTGTTATTCTTGCTGTAAACTAGGGACCAAAAATGTCAAACATTCATGTTATGTTACATATAAGGGACTCATAATGTGGAATGTGAAAACGCACTTTATTTGTTTCTTAAAGGGGTCATATGATAACACTTTTACAAGTTGTTTGAACTGAAATGGCTGTGTGTGTACACAACCACCCTAAAATTATAAAAATCCCCAATGTTTTTTTTTTATCTGCTGAAATCTTTACCCCTTTCTCAAATCGAGTCGATCTCAGATGCCTGTCTGTGTGAAAAACAGGCACCTCCCACGATAGTTTGATTGACGGTGGCATTTCAGCACAGACTGGACTGGTGTCTTACCTTAGACCCGCCCTGAGTGAATCATCAGTCCGCCATTGTTCCACCACCGGAGCAGATGTAGACAAGAATGACCCCTAAGCGATTGAGGTGTCCTATTGTTGGATGTAATAATGAACATAGCAGTCATCATTTACTCCCGACATATAAGCCGCTGAAGATGCAGTGGATTACATTTTTTTTTAAAGAGAATGTGCCCCCGATCTACATAAATGGGTCTATGTATGCATGAATAATTTGTGATCCAGCTCCACATCCAGAAGAAGTGAGTGTACAACACACTGGAGGGGAAGGTTATCTGGGAATTCTGACTTAAATTTTGGCCTGTTTTTATAAGTGATCATATGGCTTCAGATTAGTTGGAATTTAGCACACAAGTATTAAGGGCCACTTTATGATTCTTTTATAATGCTTTTGGCATCTTTTTGAAGAAAAAAGCCTGGAAGGGTTTGGAACAGCCTTGACTAAATCATAACAGACCCAACCAGTTTGCAATTAGCAAACAACAACTATCCAGTTAGTTAATGATGGACAAATCAAGTCCTATTCTGCTTCTTTTTTTAACTGCTTGAGGATACATTTCACAGTAAGGAAGAAAAGTTGATTGCAATTGACATTTCATGCTGGCCTTAACATACAATTTGTTCATTGACATTATACTTGACTATTATAAGCATATGCCAAGAATATCTTGAAAATTCTATAGAATGTAATATATTATCTGCTGTGAAAACCTTGATAATTGAGATAATTGAAACCTTAAGATAACAATTTCATAAAAGAACAGAGTTATGTTTCCTTACAGTAACATTTAAACTCACAAAGGGCAGAGTTGAACTTTTGAAAGGCTTTTGTGAGTCGTGGTGACTTGCTGCCTCAGGCTTTTCTCTTTCTGACCCCTCACTTCCTCCCTGTGTTTGTCGTGCCTCAAGAGCTGCTTCCTGCCTCTGTCCTCCATCTAGCTGGGATGAAACGTGGGGGCAAAACCTTTCCATAACCAGGCAGCTCTTTATGAGCATGTTCAGGAAAAACCGTGAGCTTAACAAAAATGTGTGTGTGTTTGTGTTTTTTTGCTTCTGGCTCTGGACTGGTGGAGACTGGCAGAGAAAGGGTTTCCATTGACGCAGCAGCTTTTCATAAAGGTTAAGGGGAATGGTTTTAAGAGTTTTCTGAATCCTCTGTACACATAAAGACTGTCGCCAGTAGTTAAGTTAATTCTGGAAATAAGTGTTTAATAGGAATGGATAATGATGGTCAAGTAGTCATGCAACAACAAAGTGGCTGTTTTTTTCTTATTCATTTATTTAATTATATTAATAAAAAATGTCAAATGTTTTTTCAATGTTTAATTATTAATTAGTTGTTAATTATTTTTTAAATGATAAACATTTCTTCTTTCTTTATGTATTTGTATGATGTCATTTATTGTTATTTAATTTATGATTAACTAGTTAATTAATTAGTAAATATTTAATTATTATGATTTTTATTTGTAATGTTTTATTTTTAAGCAAGAACAGGAACTGTACTGCACCTTTAAGACACATATTTCCTGCTGAAAATGAACACACACTCACCAAGACATATTGAAAGGAAATGAGCCGGGAAGAGCAGGAATCTACATCGCCTGTAGTTTGACTCACACTGAAGCATTATGGGATGCCAGGAATTTCCTTGGCCTTCTAATCTTAGACATCTGCAGTCGCACTTCAGCGTCAGAAACAGAGCTGAATTGTCAGTCTGCAGATGTTGTCATCCTGATGCTGTTAATTTCTGTTTGTGTGCATCACGACTGCTTTGTTTTTGTAGGAAAGTACTCGTGACTAATTTTTTTTTTCAGGCCTGTACCTGGGTGTTTACTCGTGTGTGTGTGTGTGTGTGTAATTGTGCTGGCTTGCTCCCCAGTGATTGTAGTCTGTATATGTGTGTGACTCAATTCATGCATGCCTGTACCTGTCTGTTTGTGTGTGTTTGAGGCTATGGTGATATTCTGAAGATCTTCACTGAATCAGATTAAGCTGGAGTTATAATGGGATTAGTCTGAAAACAGTGTGCCTCTCTCTTCAGTTTCCACTCTTTGACCTCACGTCAGTCTGTTTGACCAAGCACTGATACTGAATCAACTTTAAAGGCACATTGAGTTATTAAGAAATGAATATAGAACTGTTTTTTTTTATGTTTTACCCACCTCACATGACCACCTGAATAATAACTTTTTCTCATTAGCTTCCAAAACTGTGCATTCAATCACAATCCCTGTCATTCTCTGTTTAGACTGTGTACCGGCGGAGTTGGCGGATCCATTCTACAGAGACCAGTATGATCAGGAGCATGTGAAGCCACCTGTTGTGTCTCTACTGCTTTCTGCGGAGTTGTATTGCCGTGCTGGGAGTCTGATCCTCAGGAGCGACGCAGCTAAACCTCTGCTGGGGCACAACGCTGTCATCCAGGCCCTCGCTCAGAAAGGTCTCTACGTCACTGACCAGGAGAGACTCGTGACTGAGAGGGACCTCTGCAAGACCCCCATACAGATGGCAAGTTATTTGACATTACAACTTCATTTTTTTTCTGTTGCAAAACTAACATACATGGATTTATTTTAAGAGTGACATGACCCTGCAAAGGTTTTCAAAAGACCTTTGCAATGCCTTCATAGTAATAGTAATATTGCTTCATAGTAATATAGTATGTGCATAATATGTAATTTGGGGTTAAAATGTAATTGTAATTTTTTCTGATAAAAACTGTGATTTTAAAAATGTAATAAAAAAAAGGTTTGCAATTCTTGTTTGTAGGGTTGCACAATCTGGACAAAAATGTTAAGTTATATATCAATAATTATAATAATACACTCTAAAAAATGCTGGGTTGTTTCAAAACAACTTTGGGTCAAATATGGACATTTAACCATCAAACTTTTATGAAAAAATGTATTACTCCAGGTTGCTCACTTAAAGTTAATTTTTAAAAACACCACTCATTTAATAACATTGTTAATAGTAATATTTAGCAAATCTCAAAATGAATATAACATTTTTCACACTGTGCATTATAATGCTGTGATTTCTAAATTCACTTATTTTTATTGTTTTTAACCATCATTGTTGTTATGATGCCTAAATTTACTTGTAGTTTTTAAAATGATCGATTTCAATGTTTTGCTTTTTATTTTTATGTTAATTATATATAATATAATATTAATTATTTCGACAAAATATTTGTAATTGGCCATAATAATCGTCTTATTGTTATTGACCAGAATTTTAATATCAGTATATGCTTACTACTGACTGAAGCTTTCATGAGCTTTTCTAGAAAAGCTCAACAAGAAAAATATGGGAATTTTTTTTCAGTGCGTCGTGGTACTCCTGTGATTGTGTCTCAAAGACTGACACGGAAGTGAAGAAATTGTTAAATAAAGTCATTATTTTTGTTTTCTTTATGCACAAAAAGTAATTATGTAGATTCGTAAAATAAGGTTGAACCACTGATGTCACATGCACTGTTTTAACGATGTCCTTACTACCTTTCTGGGCCTTGAACATGTCAGTTGCATTGCTGTCTATGCCGAGTCAGAAAGCTCTCGGATTTCATTAAAAAATATCTTAATTTGTGTTCCGGAGATGAATGAAGGTCTTATGGGTTTAGAATAAAATGAGGGTGAGTAATTAGAGACAGACTTTTCATTTTTGGGTGAACCGGGTGTTGTGGGGTGTAAAGTGTATGATGGATGACTGAGCCATATTAGGGACTGCTGATGTCTGCATTGCAGTACTCCCTTTCTTTCTCTTTCTCTCTCTCTCTCTTTTTCTCTCTCTCTCTCTCTCTCTCTCTCTCTCTCCTTCTCTCTGTCTCTGCAGTAACACTCAGTATCCTTTCAGTGTTGAATTTAGGTGCTTTTACCTCTCTGAGACCACAGAGCTCATTCAGACCATCTGATTTAACACAAACACAACACACAGATCAAGACACGAACACACACATCCACAGCTCTCATTGTTGCAGACTCACCCTCTGTACAGTAAGCTCCAAAATAAAAACACATCACCACATGCTTTCTGATTTGTCTTTGCATCAACCACAGTGTGTGCGTTATTCGGAAAAGATGAGCACATACCTTGAGGATTAGAAAAAACAATGTGAACTTCTTTGGTCTCACAGTCTGCAAAACTCAACCAGTGCACCCACTGTGTTCAAAAACACAGTTTAGTCTGCTGTCTCTGTACGAGTGCACATTTATATGTGCACATGGGTGGGTGTGTCTGTCGGCATGGCCAGGTGTGTGTGTGACTCAGTTGGAGATGAGGGGTCTGCACTGCTGTGAAACTGCATTGATGAAAATCATTTTAATTAGCATATTTTTTGGAGAAATGTGTAGACTGCTCATACGCTCTCACTCAGCAGGTGAAACTCAGAAGGTAATGGTTTAAACTGTATGTATACAGTGAGGGTCTGAACTGAAGTAATGAAAATGCTTCTATTTTGCATTCTTTTCTAATTTAATTCAACATTGTGCAATTTAAATTCTACTTGGAATATTTATTTTTTATTGTTAATATAATAAACTATAGTATACAGTGGTTACTCTGCTAGGACATCTGTGTGATTTTGAGGAGAACTGACATTAAAAACACCAGACAAGCTGGTTAACAATAACTGAAAAAAGTTGTTCAGGAAAGTTCATTCTAAGAAAAGCTCTAGCATCATATGCTTGCCATTGCCAATTTATTATTTTGTAACTGACTTAATTGTCCAAAATGACCAAATAATTTTGAGGCCACTGTATAAGGTATATCTAATAAACATTTATCTAATTAGTAATTTTGATATTCTGTTTTATCTTCTTTCCCCATGCAGTTTGATCAGAATACCTCACACGACTGTTCGCCCTAATTTCAGTTTATTCACCAATCGCACCATCCAGCCTTGAAATGGGTTACAAATTGAATTTGTAATGATTTCCCTCTATAAATGCTATAAACCTATCTGTTCTAAATAATATCTCATGGAAACTGCTGAACATGTCAGAATGTGTGTTTAGTTTACATATGTGAGCATGTAATACAGTTGTTGTGATTTTACTGTACTGTAAGTGAGACTTTAAGTCAAGAGCAAGTGAACAGGATGAAAACTCCTTATACAGTAGTTCCTAGAAGTACTCTGTTTTTCATTTTCTCTCATGCTTTTCGTCTTCTTTGGCCGGCAGTGCTCCACCCTTCAGTCACTCTGTTAGAAGGATGGAGGACAAACACAACGGGTCTTTATGCAAAGAGAGAAAGAGAGAAAAGCATGTTTGCATAGCGAAGCATGAACCCTCTGAAAATGGCATTGCATACATCAACACATTGTGTTGTAAAAGATACCTGAGCCCTCAGAAACAGTTCCAGACCTGCCACTCTCAGCCTTTATGGGGTAAAAGCACTTCCTGTTGATGCACGCTGTACTGGGCCAGTTTTCAGAGCCCATTTCTAAAATAAAAAAAAATTGTTTGTTTTTTCCCCCCAAGATTACAGTATGTTTTACAATAAAAAAATAAACTTGGTATTTCTGCATAATTCATTGTAAAACAATTTGTAAAATTAGTGAAAATCCTACACCAATTATTTCTCTGTGTGCAATGCTCAGATTTTTTGTGTGCAAAATACAGATTGTCAAGAGCATAACTGAAGAATATAGTTTTTTTTAAACAGCTGAAAGTATGTACAGTATGAAAGTGTATGTACAGTATGATAAATGTGAAAATCTCTTTGACAATGTACTAATGTGTAAATTCAGCGTTTGATTCATTGAAGCCATATCTGGTGCTTCTTTCTAGAAATTTTTAGTGATTTGAAATTCTCTGTGGTTTGATAAACAGCCTGCAATGCAGATACAAACTCATCAGATAGATTGAACCCGACAGGGCCTTACAATCCTCTGCTATCTCTAAACAGCACTGTTTGAGGTGAACTCCAGACTCTGGATGTTTGTACTTGTATCTACAATGAAAGAAATGTGTGTAAATATGGCTTTTATCCCGAATATGAATTTCTATTCATTTGCTTGTTTTCATAGTATGATATGAACAAGACGTAAATGCACTAATGTAACGAAGCATTTCAGTTTACTTACTTCTATCAAATTAATGGATAGCACTATTAAACATAAAAAGTTAATGGTATATGGAAAAAGTATTATCGCGTTTGCCTTTCTATTATTAGTCAAATTTTCTTATAGATTTTCAGCATTCAGCAAATACACATCAATATCATTTAAACAAATCTTTGAACATTTAATAAATATTTAATTCCACAAACTGCATAAACTTTGGTGAATCCTGTTTTTAGATCTTCTGAACTGCATTTGTAGCTTGCATAAAAACATGTGCTCAGTGTGATGCACTGTCCATGCGTCGGGGTGCAGAAATTTTAGTAAGTACATTTCACAAACCACACGAAATCACAAACACAGCAAAGCTGATCAAAGAGACTTAAACTATGCTGTGCTTTATCCAGTCGGCCATTATGTCATATTCTTGTCATATTTATGCTGAGTGCACTGCTGGTTACAGTGTCGTCGTCCCCTTTATATTCATATTTTTTGATGATTTCTTTATTAGTAAAAAAAAAAAAAAAAAAACAACAACATACGATTACAAAATCAAGAATTTTTTTTACAGTATTTTACAGATTTAATAAGATCAGTAACTTTGATATATTTATAATATGATTTGCTTTTTATTGCAGCAATTGTTATGCATGTGCTGTTTACAATCTTTAAGTTTAATAGTGTAATATCGTATATATAACGTAAGATTAGGTATCCACATCAGTCATCAAAAAATCCATATTGTTCATCCACTAGTTGATTATATTCTGTAAGGGGATGGATCTTAACCAGTATAAATTTTAATAAATCTTACAATAAGAAACAATGGCATATTGCATAGTGAAACATTGTTAACGTAGTAGTGCTACTGAAACACTAACATTTGGGAAACATTTGGATTCAGACAGTAATAAAAATTGATGGTTCAGTGATGTAGTCAATTATGAGCCCAGTAACAGCCCACAAAATCATACCTAACAAATCTGCATGTGGATGTACTGTGCACAGAGTTTGCAAATGAGTATTTTTATAGCATTTGAGATCATTTTGTTGTGGAGCCCAATACAAGCTGCATGGGCGAATAACTGTGTTGCTCGTGGCAGCACTCATTTGAATTCTGAATGCTTGGGTGCAATCCAGAGAAAGACTTTTTGGATTCTTACAATAAATGCTTGGTAAGCTTCTTGGATCTAAGATATCACCACGACAGATTAAAGAGTAAAAACTTAAAGCACTCATCATCTGTTAGTGTTCATAAAAAGAGCTTTACTTTTGCATACTGAATTAGTTAATATGTTGTCTTATAGGCTACATATGAGCATATACATTATAGGCACATCTGTGTTTCTTCTGAAATTGATTTATATGAATGTTTGGATTTGAATGTTATCTAAATCTTTTCTTCGTTATTTAGGAAAGCTGAGAAGCCAAGACTTGCTGATCTCCATGGATTAAACTGTTATTTGTCCATTTTAGTGGCTTAAGGATTGTTTGATTAAGTAACATGTCCTTTTTAAAAATGTACTCAGAATGTTAAAGCTGGTTAAAGAGATTTTAGGCCAGTCACAGCCTATGGATTTACAGGTTTAGGCATTTGCTTGATGTTGCCTCAAAGTTAAATTTGCAACACATAATAGAAATAACATAATTACACTTGGGAAGGCACAATTACATGGGACTAAGCAAGTGTACAATACACAAGTAATGTTTTTCCACTGCTTTACCAGCCAAAGATTTGGTTGTTATAGCTTTTTCATTCATAGCCCTTAAAGGGTTAGTTTACCTAAATATTAAAATTATGTAATTAATGACTCACCCTTATGTCGTTCCAAACCTGTAAGACCTCCATTCATCTTCAGAACACAGTTTAAGATATTTTAGATCTAGTCCGAGAGCTCTCAGTCCCTCCATTGAAGCTGTGTGTACGGTATACTGTCCATGTCCAGAAAGGTAAGAAAAACATCATCAAAGTAGTCCATGTGACATCAGAGGGTCGGTTAGAATTTGTTGAAGCATCGAAAATACATTTTGGTCCAAAACTACCAAAAACTATGACTTTATTCAGCATTGTCTTCTCTTCCGGGTCTGTTGTGAGAGAGTTCAAAACACTGCAGTTTAGTGATGTCCGGTTCGTGAACGAATCACTCGATGTAACCGGATCTTTTTGAACCAGTTCACCAAATCGAACTGAATCGTTTTAAACGGTTCGCGTATCCAATACGCATTAATCCACAAATGACTTAAGCTGTGAACTTTTTTAACGTGGCTGACACTACCTCTGAGTTAAAACAAACCAGTATCCCGGAGTAATTCATTTACTCAAACAGTACACTGACTGAACTGCTGTGAAGAGAGAACTGAAGATGAACACCGAGCTGAGCCAGATAATGAACGAAAGATTGACTGTGACATTTGTGACATGCTTTGGTAAACCAGACAGCAACAGTACAGTAATCCAAATGACGATGCATTTCAGTTGCAATCCTCTCAGGCAGAATATAATAGAATCGTGAGGAGCAGGGAATAATTTAAATTGTTAAACGCTGAAAATACTATCCCGATCCACTCCGTCAAGGCGTGTGTTTCTCATTCAAAACACACATCACCGGAAACACGGCATATCGCAATCTATGATGAAACCATCAAGAGCCAATGAGCATTTGATATCGCTGCCATAAAACTTGTTGTAAAACTTCTTAATGGCACATTTTTAAATTGTTACTATAGCTACAGAGGAAGGAGATACATATCGCTGATGAATGCGGTTTGAATTTGGATATGTTCCTCAAACCAAGCATCGCATTGATACAGAGGATTTAAATAAAAATAAAATACTTTCATGATCATTTTATTTAATGCTTGTGCATGACAGCATACGAATAAAAGTAATGAGCAGGGTAAACCAAATAAATATTACATGATAAAGGTTAAATGATCTCGCTCGCTCTCTCTCTCTCTCTCTCTCTCTCTCTCTCTCTCTCTCCATGTAAGGATTCTAAGATTATTTGTACCAAGAATACTAATATAAAATTTAATAAAATTATAATTAAATGCAGTTTAATGCACTTGACTGATTTGCTTAATTTTGAAATGATAATTTTTCTTCTGTTTTGACTTGCCATTTCAAAGATTACAATTTAACCTTACTACACTTCATTAAAATGTCTGTGATCATTTAACCATTATCATGCAATATTGTATTTATTTTGTTTATATCATTGGTCACATAATATGCTGCCAGATCTTAGCCTGATTTGGGCCACATATCACCTGATTGATCTGGGCCACACTCCTCCCACCAAAAATCTGCCCGGAAATTGTTTGCCGGATCCCCGCCGTGCTGTCATTGCCACACATGGCCCAGCTCTGGCTGAAAGGGCTCATGCCATTGCTGACATTAGGCCAGCAGTGCCAGCTTGAGGCCACATTTGGGCCAAGTCTGTTTGCTATGTGGGCAGTGGTTCAAACATAATTTTATGAAGCTACTAGAATATATTTTCTGTACAAAAACTAAAATAACAACTTTATTCAACAATTATTTTCCTCCGTGTCATTTTGCACCATTTTTGAGAGTGCCATGATGCATGTTCTACTGGAGCAGCATGGACATGCCTTGTTTACATAAAGATCAAAGATCGCACATGCTTTGTGATACTCTCCAAAATGGAGCTAGGGTGACACGGAGAAGAAGGATGGTTGAATAAAGTTATTTTCGTTTTTTTTTTTTGCACACAAAAACTGCAGTTTTCTTACAGTCAAGTCATTTCATTGGTTCCTTTAATGTACTACAACCCCTGGTAAAAAGTATGGAATCACCCCACTCAGAAGATGTTCATTCAAATGTTTAATTGTGTACAGCAAAAACCAAGCACATATATGCCACAAAACAATTTTCACTCAACAAAACAATATTCTGGCTGTATAAAACACTTAAAAAAAACAACAAAGAAAGATAACTATAGTCAATTAGAACTGTTTTTACAGATCAAACAGAGGAAAAAAATATGGAATCACACAAATCTGAGGAAAATTATATGGAATCACCAAATAAAAACACTACTAGTACTTTGTTGCACCACCTCTGGCTTTTATAACAGCTTGAATTCTCTGAGGCATGGATTTAACTAATGACAAACAGTATACTTCATCAATCTGTCTCCAGCTTTGTCTTATTGCAGTTGCCAGATCAGCTTTGCAGGTTGGAGCCTTGTCGTAGACCATTTTCTTTAATTTCCACCACAGATTTTCAATTGGATTGAGGTCCGGACTATTTGCAGGCCATGCCATTGACATTATATGTCTTTCCTGTAGAAATGTTTTCACAGATTTTGCCCTATGGCACGATGCATTATCATCCTGAAAAATGATGCTACCATCACCAAACATCCTTTCAATTGATGGAATAAGAAAAGTGTCCAAAATTTCAACATAAACTTGTGCATTTATAGAAGATGTAATGACTGTCATCTCTCCGATACCTTTACCTGACATACAACCCCATATCATTAATGATTGTGGAAATTTGCATGTTTTCTTCAGGCAGTTGGGTTTATAAATTTCATTGGAATGGCATCAAACAAAAGTTCCAGCATCATCACCCTGCCCAATGCAGATTCGTGATTCATCACTGAATATAACTCTCATCCAGTCATCCACAATCCAAGATTGTCTTTCTTTAGCCCACTGAAACCTTGTTTTTTTCTGTTTAGATGTTAATGACGGTTTTCATTTGGCTTTTCTGTATGTAAATCCCATTTCTTTTAGGCGATTTCTTACAGTCCGGTCACAGACATGAACTCCACTTTCTGCCCATTTGTTCCTCATTTGTTTTGTTGTGCATTTTCTGTTTTCAATGCATATTGCTTTAAGTTTTCTGTCTTGGCGCTTTGATGTCTTTCTTGGTCTACCAGTACGCTTCCCTTTTACAACCTTTCCATTTGATTTGGACTTGATCCAGATTTTAGACACAGCTGACTGGGAACAACCAACATCTTTTGCAAAATTCCGTGAAGATTTACCTTCTTTGAGAAGTTTGATAATCCTCTCCTTTGTTTCAACTGACATCTCTCGTGTTGGAGCCATGAGTTATGTCAGTTATCTTGGTTCAACACATCACTAATGTGTGCAAGCACTCGTTTACCTGCAGACTAATTAGCAGTTGTAATCAGATACAGGTGTTTGTTTTAGAAATGCAAAGTGCATGGTGATTCCATATAATTTTCCTCAGATTTGTGTGATTCCACATTTTTTTCCTCTGTTTGATCTGTAAAAACAGTTGTAATTGACTATAGTTATCTTTCTTTGTTGTTGTTTTTTTTAAGTGTTTTATACAGCCAGAATATTGTTTTGTTGAGTGAAAATTGTTTTGTGGCATATATGTGCTTGGTTTTTGCTGTACACAATTAAACATTTGAATGAACATCTTCTGAGAGGGGTGATTCCATACTTTTTGCCAGAGGTTGTACCACTCATCAGTCTCTGATCCACACAATTTCAATAGCACCCTCTAGAGGTGAAATACTGAATTAGCAGACAGTAAGAGGTCATATTTCTCAAAGCAGTAGTTCAGTGATCCTCACTATTTTTTTCACAAGAGCCACATTGGCAGAGCAAAATCAAAAGGCGAGCCACTTTTACAAAAACATACTAAGTCACCTTTGCAAATGTGCATTTCTACATATAAATTGGACATCTCACAAAAAAGAAATAACACGGCCAATACATTTTCGTTTAAGACCAGATTTACTTTAATAGTGGGATGAGCGAAAGCTGGCATGCATGTCCTTGACTTTCTTCATGTTGTATTTGTAGTTTGTTGTTGCAATCACAGTGAGACATTCAAGATGAGCATGGGTCAGTCGGTTTCTCTGTTTCCTCTTGATAGTCTTCGCAGTAGTGAACGCGCCTGAGAGAAATGCACATTTCATACGGGAGGGAGAGCAGTCTGTTTTCTTTCGTTTTGAATTGTTTTGTTTAAAAGTAGACATTTCAAGCTTTATATATAGCCCATGTGTCGGGTCTGTGAGGCAAGTAGTCTATACGCTGAGTTTCGGTTCATTCATGAGACAAACTCCAGGTTCACACCGGCTCCTTCGTATCGTGGTTATCTATTTTCTATTTACTTCTTATTAAATCCAGACAATTGGTTGATGAAACCTTGATTTAAATTAAGATACAATTAATACAAAACGAAATTAAATGTAAAGACAGGCTTTGTGCTTTCTGTTTGAGGTCTCAGTTAAAGTTTTAAAGCAGTCTTAGTGCCGCTATCAGAGCGCTCACGTCCGTAACGGAGAACTGTCCTATCCATAACATTGTTTTTTTTTTTTTTTTTTAATACATTTCTAAATAAATGCGACTTATAGTCCAGTGCGAGGCTAGGCCTATATGTTTTTTCTTCTTCATGGCGCATTTTTTTGACTGATGCACCTTATAGGCATTTTACTTTTTGAACTCCATTATTGAGCCGAGTTTTGCTTGAAAATAGTCTACTGTTGATGACTGTGCAAGACTAATGGATTCAGGGTCAGGCTTGAATGAGCATGCTTCACACTCGTGGTGTGAGCAGAGCGAAATTGGAGCGGGAAATGCGACGCTCCGTCCACCGTCCTTTTGAAATTGCCGCTCTGCGCTCTGTCCAAGATCCGCCCGCTCGCGCTCCCCGCTTGCTCCCGCCTCACATGCTCTACTATGCGAGCCGCCAGTTATAGCTTGACGAGCCGCATGCGGCTCGCGAGCCGCGCAATGAGTAACTGTGCAGTAGTTGAAGAAATGGTAGCAGACCATCAGTTCCAAGTGTGTTGCATGCACAGACAGACACAAATTCTTTAAACTTCTGCTAAGATATGTAATATATGGAAAATCAGAAATACCTCTTTTCTCAGTCTAACTTTACATAAAATTGCACAATATGTTTGTAATATGTTCTTTGTGCTCCTTGTAAACTATGTCTCTTTTACAAACAGTTCATTTGTGTTGAGAATTTCTAAGAAACAGTGTTTATGTTTTTTGTGGTCTTTCTCTTGTCATTTTAGAGTTCTCATCTGCCGATGATTGACACTTTAATGATGGCGTACACAGCTGAAATGGTCAGCGTGGAGAGAGTGATGACCTGCATACAGAAATTTACTCATTTCCTTCCAAAGGAAGACTTCCCTTATGATGCTGAAGAGGCCATTACAACATGGATCAACAAGGTGAGATCCTCACAACTCATATTACAATATGTAAACATATTGCCTGCTTGTAACCTTTAGTGAATATCAGAATGTGTACTTTTTTCTCAACTGATTTCATATTACCAGGAATGTCTTACAACTTGTACAATATTATATATTCAACTGTGCATTGCATTTTGAAAGAGTGTATGTGCATCCTAGGTGTATGTGACTTTCTTCATTCAGACGAATCCAATCAGAGTTAAATGTAAATAAATTAATAAAATTTATGCATTTAGCAGACGTTTTTATCCAAAGCGACTTACATTGAATTCAGGCTAACAATTTTCTCCTAACATTATCCTGTCCCCTCCAAGCCTTTCAATGGGGGTAAGCGTTTGTTTGTTGTCAACAGTTTAGAAGACGTGAAATAAAGTGCGCGCATTCGTAATAAAACATTCGTCACACATCTTCGGGGGGGGGGGGGCTTATATAGAAATCCTCTGACATTTTACTTTACAAATCCTCGTTTTGTTGCTTCTAATTTGCGACCGGTGTTTGTTTGAACAAAAACAATGAATGTTTTGTTTACATTCGTCATTAATCATGCAACGCTTACGTCCTACAGTACATCATCCACTGGAACAGCCTCTGCTTATGACAGATATGGAAGTGAGAAAAAAAGTGTTTATTATGTTTGAAATATGGATATTTATTTTCCAAAAACACATACATTCACTACAGAAATGAAGCCATGTGAGGGATGTTTTATTATGGATGTGTGCACTTTATTTCACATCTTCTGAACTGTTGACAGCAAACACCGCTTAACTCCAATGAAAGGCTTGGATGGGCCAGGTCAGTTTATAATAGAACTCCGACTGGATTATTCTGAAAGAAGAAACTCACATACACATAGGATGCTTCGAGGGTGAGTAAAACACAAATTTTTATTAGTGTTTTAATTTTTTTTATTTTTGGGTGAACTAACCCTTGAAGTATTTTTGGCTGGTTGCTAATTGGGAAACAACAGTTGGTGTTCTGCATACATTTAAAAACATATTTGAAAACAAAAATCTTAATGCATGCACAAAATTCTGTCATCATTTACTCAGTCAAAACATTTCAAACTTTTTCTCTTTGGTGGAACATAAAAGAATACAGGTATCTCAATAAATTAGAATGTCGTGGAAAAGATTATTTATTTCAGTAATTCAACTAAAAAAGTGAAACTGATGTATTAAATAAATTCAATGCACACAGACTGAAGTAGTTTAAGTCTTTGGTTCTTTTAATTGTGATGATTTAAGCTCACATTTAGTTGTAGTTTACAGTAACATGTATGTATAAAAGTGTTTTATAATTACTATTCCCCGCCTCCAGTTCACTCACATGTTTGAAGATGAAACATTACATGGAGCGCGTTGCGTTCTGGGAAACAGTTTCCCATGCAGTGTCTTCAGATCAGAGTATGTGAGCGGAGTGGAGCGTCAACAATTTCCCCTCTGCACTCCGAGCATTTAATAATCACTTCGCTCCAGCTCCGCTTCGGGTTCACCATTTCCCGCTCCCATACCACTCCTTACTCACTGTTATCAGAAACACTACTCCGCCTTTGCGTCATGTCTAATGTATTTCAGTATGTTTGAAGTAGCACAGTTCTGTTCATAACGTATAGTAAAAAATGTAATAAATAAAATAACAAGTGGCTTATTGGAACACTATAGTGTGCAAAATATTTCCTACCACATGACAAGCTAATAAAATGGTTGTGAGCATTAAAAGGTAAAATTTTGTTTGAGATGAAAATAACAGTACATTTTCATCAGTTACTTTAAATATAGATCAATGCTTTTCTTACAGATTTATGCTAATTCGAAATCGGATAGCCTACAAATGAAGTAGCACTATATTATATTTGTTTAAATACATTATTGAGAGAGTGATTGTGTGTAAATAAGTGTTGTAGTACATGTTTAAATCATGCTTTCAGCTGAAAGTATGTCTATCTAGAAGGAACAAACAAATTCCTTGAACTATAACTTCCCGCTCATGTCCATTGCCGTCATCATAGCTTCACATTCTTTCTGATTTGAATGGTCCCTCTCTATCAAGCTAGCTAAATATGTTTAACGTTAATTCTTGCTAAATATGCACTTATATTACGGGCTGTTGGCATGAATTGTACTTGTACTTGAATGAATGGAGCGGTGGTGGAGCGCTCTTGGAGTGAGTGAAAACCATGACATTGAGACTTTAAAAAAATCTGCTCCTCAATCCAGTCAAAATTACACCTCTCCACTCTGCGCTCTGCTTCAGATGCATTGTCACGGCCTGCTCTATGCCGCGACAAATGAGGGAGGCAACGAGAACAAAAGCGAATTAAAAATATTTATTTAATCGAAATAACCACTACGGAAAACATTCCGTTTAGAAAATCCACAAATAAAGAATAAGCTACATAATTACCACAAAATATACACTCCAAAAAATACAGGCCTGCAAACTACCCAAACTTAAACTAATACATGGAGCAAACGAATAATAAATGAATAAAGCAGCAACCCAGAATAACAAAAACTGAAAAAAACTGAAGTCAGACATCCATCACCTTTTATCACTCTCTGCAGGTGTTTCACATCATGACTAACTCCAAACCCCACCCCCAACAATCATTATGATAATACGGGCCCAGAGGCACGTCACAGCATACATCAAATTTCAACAAATGTAGCAGGCAATCCAGGCATTCCATGCATACAGAACATTCTCTTACTATACACAGTTTTAATTTTTTTTTCAAAATTATACAGTTTTTCCGGTTTATGACATTTTTAAAAAAAAAAAATTTTTTATGCATAATCAGGTGTACAATGCATTTTCTGCTGGTTGATATTCCAAGACGTGCTTGCGGCTAAGGTGCTGGAGCAAATTGCTCGTGTTGCCGCTTTTGGTGACAATTTTATACCGACAGCACTTGCATAAAATGGATATTATATAGCATAATCTGCCTGCAGTGCATATGCAGTCCGCAGCACGGACTCATTGTGCTTTCACACAGGACGTGTTTGCAGTCCGCTACTGATCCCGATTTGTTCATTGTTTTGATTTCATATCATGTAAAAAAAAAAAAATATATATATATATATCTATATATATATATAGATATAGATTTTTTTTTCAGCATCGTAAGTCTTTTATCACAGAACAGTGACAATCTTTCATATAGACATTTTATGAACTTAATAAATATAAACAACGCATTATTCATGGATTTTACTTCTAGGTTTGTATAATAAGCTGCTCAAGCAAGCGGCAAAACATTTAAACACAATAATTAGCCTACTTATCTTGTTAAAATATTTAAAATGAAAACACCACAGACAGAAACAGTCTCTGCATTTTGCATTTAAATCTTTATCACAAGCAATCCCACGGGTCTTAATGAACATTGTTTTTCTTCTTCCATAAAAGTAAACATATATATTGTTTTCCTTGTTTATCTAAAAGTGCTCTTTTTCTTGTTTTAAACCTAGCCAAAAACCCATGTGACTGCGTTTCCATTTTTCCCGCGAACAATGTGCTTTCACTTTAACTCAGCGCCTGCAGCACAGCAAAAATAGACTCAGTACGTTAACAATCGCTGCACTGCTGCAGAGCACCACTCCTTGACACCTCGTGCAGCTGGAATCCGTTAATACGACTGTGTGAAACAGGCGTTATAACGTAACACCAGAGCACTGCTGTGTGTACCATTGTCTATGGTGTACCCTCACCATGCCTCGCAGTCGCTGCTTAGAAGTGCAACATTGTAAATGGTCCGTCTGAAACAGTGTCTCGCGGTCGCGGCGCAGCATAACGTTCGTTCCGAACGCTGAGTAATTAAATACACTGGTATTGCGGTATATTCAAAATTAACATCATAACGAAAATATACACCGGTTTTTGGTATGAACCGGTTTACCGCCCAGCACTACTGATAAGCGATATTAACGACGCCGTTGTTTATAATACAACCGCAACACATGAGGGGTGAGGGGTTACGCCAGTAACAACACACAGGCCCAGTTAACCAATTAGAGCCCATCGTGTGTTTCTGAGGGAGGGGCTTCATAAAAGCCGAAAATGTTCAGCCTGTTTAGACGAGAAGAGAAAGAGCGTTTAATAATGCGTTTTTTTAACAAACTAAGCATTAACACATATTGGACTGGACCCCATAAACATAATAAAGCCTAAAAGAAAACAGACAACCACCTCTTTATTTTTATAATAATTTCATCCAAAATGTGTTCTTCTGTTTCTAGTCACAGTAAGTGTGGTTAAATAGTGAAAATAGTGATCTATCTGTCATCTTTGTACTGAATGTCGTAAGCAAGTGGTCCATCCATGGCAAAGCCGATGTAGAAAGACACATTCTCTGTGCTGTAGCCACTTCTCACTCCACCAAGAAATGCAGGACGCAATGGGATCTTGAGATTTCCATACTCTGTGAAGACCTCACCTTGTTCAATTGTACCTCTCACTCTGAGGAGCTTGCTATTTATTGGGGTTTCCTTAAAGATTTCTCCTGTTTGCCAGAGAATGTTGCGATTCTTAACATTACTGACACTCTCGGATCTGTCAAGGGAAACTTTAGTCACCAGCCTCTGTATTCCATCAGATGTCCCCAGGAAGAAATGTGCAATGGTTGACCTTGTACGGTACATATGGGAGAGATTCTTTCTTGCTGAGCTTCTGATTTTATCAACATATGTCTTAATGCCAGTGCTGCTGACATTTTTTCCTGGCCAGAGCAAGAGTATAGCTAGGTAGAAAGGCTCTGGGTATAGGTGCTGTGTACCTACATCTTGCAGAATTTCTTTTAAAAGCACATTGAGCTCTTCTGTGGATTTGGCTAACTTTGATTTTGAGCAAATCAGCTGAAGGATTAAGTGTGCAAGCAGATGATTTGTTTTGTCCTTTGTAGTTTTGATGGCAGAATTCTTATATATGAATGAGTATTTTTCAGCAATCTGTTCTACGGACACTTTTTTGGGCTCCAATACCTGGAGAAGGCCTGGGAATGTATCTGCCCTGTTTTTCTCGAGGAACATTCTGCACTCTTCAATCTCCATATTCAAACTCAGTGTTGGTTTCTGCTTTTTCTCTTTTTGTTTGTCCTCTGGAGAGGTGCAGAATAATGAGATATAGTATTGATAGTGTTCTGAGATCCTCTTGCGAGTCTTTGCATCTCTCATATTGTTAGATGCCTTTTCTTTCATGTAAGTGAAGTAAATTTCAAGGAAGTCAAATGCCTCTTTCACCTGTGATTTTAAAGATGTAAGGAAAGATTCATAGTTCTGAAGAACAGCAACAAATTCATGATTGGATTTATTTTCACAAACTGGGATATTTGCGCAGGGCAGATTTCCTTTGAGAAAGCTCTGGATGTAATGATCCTTCATTGGATCATCATTCTTAAACAATGGCAGTTTTTTGATGATGTCAAAAACAGTCATGGCTGTGTCGATTTCACCCATGTACCCAGATATGTTATATGGGCTTAACTTTCTGTGAAGTTCCTGTTCCGTTTCTAGGGTATCATCTGTCTTTGCCAAGGTTTGAGCTTTTCTGAAAGCTTTGGTGGCTGTGCTCGCTAACTCAAGATACTCACTCAAGTTTTCAGCTGTGCATGGTTTATTCTCTTGTTTTTTACAGTCCAGTTTGTGTTTTAATTCACTTTTTGCAACTTGTCCAACTGTATCTACAGTGTAGGAATTTTCTTTGATGGCTTTTGCAATGTCTGCCCACCTTTTAGCTTCAGCAAAGTTCTTCTCTTTCAGGTACAAATGTCTTGCTAGAGCCTGAGGAATTGTGAAGTCTTTATCAAACCTTTCTGATGCTGCAGTAAAAATCTTTTGTATTTTATTCAGACCATCTTCTCCTGAGTTTATGTCTTCTATCAGTGGTGAAAACAGGGTGTCTTTCTCATCACCTTCTGTCTTGCGTTGACGAGTGATCAGCATGATTTTTATTGACTGAACAAGAATGTCCTTCACTGCAAATGTTTTGAAAAAGGCATCACAATGCAACATGTCAAGAACTATGTCTGCCCTGGAGCAGTGATGTGTCTTCTCTAGTTGTTTGACACATTCTGTTGCAAGATGTTGATGAACAAAGCGAATTGCTTTGAATCCCCCATATTCTTCTGCCCCGAATTCAATCAATAAACAGGAGTAGGGCTCCATCTTCTCCAGCACAGACTCTCTTCCCCAAAACGCACTTTTGATGCCCAGAAAATCTTCACATATAGATCTCGAGACAGCTGGTTCAGCCACATATGAATTCAGCAAAGCCAGAATGCAGAAGAGACGTGTTTGTTTACTCTCTGAAACTCTGAAATCTTTCAGAATGTTAGTTGCAACATTTGCAACATACTCTGGGTCGAAATTAGTTTTCATGATCATAAAACTGTAGAAGTTCTCAGTTGTAAAAGACTTTATTTCTTGAAGTTCTTTAAGCTTCATTTCAAAAGCAAATTTTTCTTGGTCAGATAGCTTTGCTGTAATGAACTCACTCTGGTCAACACTTTTGTTGTGTCTGTCTTGTGGGGTTTTTGTACGTATGCAGTTTAAGATGATGACAGTTGCCCCTGTTTCTCCTGTGATTTTCCTCAATGAATGCTTTAGTACTTGAGTGTTTTCTGTTTCCTCTGAGTCATCCACTAATAGCAGGACTGGTGTTTTTAATGAGTTCTCACTTTTTCCACACTTTATCAGATGAGCAACATGTTGGGCTACTTCTTCCTTTGAGATGGTGTTGTCTTTCAGCACTGCACATCTGAATTCTTTTCGCAGATTCCACATCACATGCATGGCCATGGTGGTGCCGCCACACCCTGGGAGATGAAAGAGATTCACTGTGACACAAGTACTTTTGCTATTTTTGGTCTGAGATCTGATACTGTTCTCTAGTTTTGAGTGTTTGTCTCGTTTTATGAATGGCTTTGCAGCAGGTTGCTCTGAGAAATAGAAGTTCCACCATTTCACTTTGCCTCCTCTATAGAACTCAGACTCGGTTTTAATTTTAAACTCTTCAAATTCTGAAGAGCTCTCATCATATTCGTTTTCACATTCATTTTCACATAGGATATCAAGGGATGTCATAAGATCCTCATCTTTCTTTTGGAGAATCACTGAACTTCCCTCAGCAGATGGAAGAAGTCTCTGAGCATTTTGCTTGTTCTGGCCCAGTTTCAGTATTGTCCCATTGATTTCACTGAGCTCCAGGTCATATATGCTCCGCTGACTGATGTCATCATCACATCGTGCTTGAATGAAATCCCTCCATTTTTGAAAAGATGTATCTGAAGTGCAAATATTTAATATGTTTTCTGTACCCCCAAGGTTTTTATAAAATGACATTAATGTGTCAAAAATTGGATCGCCTGAGGCCTCAACAGTGGAGAGTAGGAGGAATATGACTAAAAATCGTCCTCTTGGAAGAGTGTCTTTGTTGCAGAGAAATGAAATCATGTCTTGTACCTCTCCAGCTTTGTGTTTTAACCATTCATTTGATTGAAGTGGTTTGTCAGATTCAGTGTTGAGGTCTTCTCTGCCATTACAAAATACCCAGCTTGTTTGTTTGTATAAGTTAAGGTTTTTAACTATTGTTCCTGGATCTCCATGGAACTGACTTGGTTTGTGAAGATTTGCAATCCGAACATCTCTGTAGTTGTTGCAGGACCCATTTACTACAGAGTTTGGATCAAAGTCCAATACACAAAACAGTTTCAATGTTGTCATGAACTGAAGATGCTGGAGTTGTTCAGGGTGACTTTTATTTGTTATAATGATATAGTAATCATAATGATCAAGTCTGTTTCCTCCACATGTCAACAGATTCTTCAGGTTTTCCCCCTGGTTGGATGTTCCTTTGCTTAGAGGCCTCTTTTCTGCCTCTTTCCTCATGTTGTCCAGATCATTTACGTTTGTACCTATTCGGACTATTTCAGAATGAAATTCTCTTGGATTACCAATTTTACAGATATCCTGGGTTGCAGCTCCCACTCTGAAGAAGAGTGAATTTCCTTTGCTCTTTTTCCATTGATTATCCTCATCGAGCATCTGGACATAAAACAGTTTACCCTGAACTATGCTGTAGGAGGGAACAACATCCACTTCTATGACATATTTCCCAGAGAGTGTGCTGTCAGGGCAGAGCACGTCTACAAAGCGTGGTTGTCTGATGCATGCCCTTGCTTCATGTGTGTGCTCTTCAAAGTGTGGTTTAATGCCCTGGTTAAAGTGATCAATGATAGTGTTCTTCTTGTCAACACTGACCCCAGTAATCTCACCATGAGCATATTGAGAATCTTTGGAGTCTGCTACACCTAAGTGGATGGTTCCATTTGTGCGGCTGTTCATACACCCAGCAGCAAACCGAAACACCTCTTTATTGAACTTCTTCTTAATCACATCAATGTCATCTGTTCTGCCCACTAACTTGTACTCATGAACTGGATCAGTCAGATTACCTGGTCCTGTCTCTGGTGGTAAAGTGTAGTTTTGTATATATCGATGAGAAGCAGAGTTCTGATCAAATGGATACAGACTACATGACTGCTGTATGGATCTAGACCTCCTCATGTGCTTTTCTTTTTCGACTACTTTATCAGCATTAATGCTTGATGTTTTAGGGTCAGCTGACTCTTTTGGTTCAGTTTCTTGTGAATATGTGTGTGGAATATTTTTGTTTTGTGAAGGGAGTTTGCTTACAGGTGCATTCAGTTGTGGGTCTTCTTTTGGAGTGCTTTTGGAGATGTTATCCATTGAATCTTTTCCCGATTGAATTAATTTGTCTGCAGAATTAGCACTTTTAAGTTCTGTATCTTCATTTTTATGTGATTTTCTCTTTGATTTTTTGGCATTTTTAGATATTTGTGTTCGATCTGTTGAAATGCTGTCTTCGTTTCCCACTGTTGTGTTTAGCCTGGCCTCTGTGTGCTGTGTATAGGAATTGTCAGAAGAATATGATTCTTGTTGTTCTTTCTTTAACTTCTCTAACCGGGTGATAATCTTAACAGCTGGACCATGCTTAATACCAAGTTCCTGGAGATGTTTGGACTGGTAACAGACGAGTTCTTCCCCGGATACTTCTTCTTCGTACAGCTTTTCTGCATGTTTTTTATCCACTTTAATCACCTCAGTCAGCCAGTGATAAACTTGCTCTCTCGTCCACTTCTCTATTCGAAGAGGAAGTTCTGTCTGTTGACTTGCTGTAGCCATACTAAAAAAAAAACAACAACAAAAAAAGCATCCGATTTATACACAATATACAGGTGCATCTTGATAAATTAGAATGTCGTGAAAAAGTTTATTTATTTCAGTAATTCAACTCAAATTGTGAAACTCATGTATTAAATTCAATACACACAGACTGAAGTAGTTTAAGTCTTTAGATTTTTTTAAATGTGATGATTTAGCTAACATTTAACAAAAACCGACCCCTCTCTACAAATTAGAATACTTCATAAGACCAATCAAAAAAAATAAATAATAATTTTTAGTGAATTGCTGGTCTTCTGGCAAGTATATTCACTTACTGTACATGTACTCAATACTTGGTAGGGGCTCTTTTTGCTTTAATTAATATTCTGGACAACTGTCAGATCAGCAGTCTTACCCGTGATTGTGTAGCCTAATGACCAAACTGAAAGACTATTTTGAAGGCTCAGGAAACCTTTGCAGGTGTTTTGAGTAGATTAGCTGATTGGCATGTCACCATATTCTAATTTGTCGAGTTGTGAATTGGTGGATTTTTGTTAAATGTGAACCAAAATCATCACAATTAAAATAACCAAACACTTAAACTACTTCAGTCTGTGTGCATTGAATTTATTTAATACATGAGTTTCACAATTTTAGTTGAATTACTGAAATAAATGAACTTTTCCACGACATTCTAATTTATTGAGATGCACCTGTACAACAGCCAAAGGCACAGAGCAATCCATAAAATTTGAGTGGTATATTCCAAGTCTTCTGAAGAGTCAAGATCACATAATATGAACATATTTAATTTAGGCTTTTATTCATACTGTATATAACCATTCATCAACATATATACACACATTGTCATCATGCTGTAAACTAAAATCTTAAAAGTTTCCTTTTGTGGAGATCAAAGTAGCCTATGTTCTGTTGTTTATCTTACCTTTTAAGGAGTATGAAAACACTCTCTAAGCTCTGTCCTCTGTCCCTTTTCTCATCATGTTTTACCAAAAAACCAGCTAACAAGACAAGTAAAGACATATTAGTTAAATCCACACACAATACTTCACTGTTTCAAAGGTCCATGACACTAAACTAAATCACAGTTGCAGACACTTGTGCTTTGTTTCCATGAAACAATATAGCCCACCCAGGTTTCTCAAAAGTTTCTTGAAAGCTGTATTTTAACCATTTAAAAAAGTCTGTTAATTAAGATCATTACTTGATGCAAATAAAAATGTGTGCTGACAGTTTATTTCTAACGTGTAAATAAGTGAGACTGTTGGCAAAATAAAAATCTTGAGTCTTGTGTAGGGTTGGGAATCGTAAATTTTCCGGCTCTGCCTAATGGTTCCAGTTCCATTAAAATCATTAAACAACTATTTAAAAAAAATAGTGGTATGAAAAAATGCACAATACTCAATGCTCAATACTGTTTATTACTTACTGTCAACTTAATTTAAAGGTTGGCAATGTCAATTTAACATATACAAATTTTTCGGTTCTGATTCCAGTTCCATTTAAATGAACTGTGTTTTTTTTTACGTTCATTGAATGTAGTGTTGCTGGAAGGTAGAAAGTAATGTTGAGTAATATGAAAATCTAAATCAAATGAGAGAGAGAGAGAGAGAGAGAGAGAGAGAGAGAGAGAGAGAGAGAGAGAGAGAGAGAGAGAGAGAGAGAGAGAGAGAGAGAGAGAGAGAGAGAGAGAGAGAGAGAGAGAGAGAGAGAGAGAGAGAGAGAGAGAGAGAGAGAGAGAGAGAGAATCAGGTGAAAAAAAATAAAAAATAATCAAGCAGACAAGGGCTAAACAAGGGGGAGTGACCAGGGGTAACAAGGAGGTGGGACAAGAGCATGTGGCAGACACGAACAAAGACAGAACCATGTGCTTAGACACAAAACAAACAAAGAAACATGGAACAGAGGCAGGATCCTGACAGTACCCTCCCCTCAACAGACGCCACCAGGCGTCCGCACTGGGCAAAGGAGTCAAAGTGGGTGCCAACTGGGAGGGCAGGCTGGGAACAAAACTTGGATTAACAGGACAGCCAGGGAACCCAGGGGGCAGGGGGTCAGAAAATGGTCCAGGGGAACATTTTGGGACTTCCAAAAAAAGTAGTAACCTTGGAGGAACTTGACAGCCAGGCAATACTGAGGGGGGGGGGGGGGTAGGAACCTGATTAGTGACACCTCTAGAGAAAGGGGCCCTCTTCACTGATGGGAACTGCCAACTGAGTTTGGAGTCTCTAATAAATGCTGTCTCTTGATTAGGGAAATGCTTGGGAACAAATTCAGGATCCATAACTGCACTTGTGGGTAATGAGGAAAACTTTAAAGACTCATGCATCAATGTGACATCATGCACAGTTTGAGAGGCACCATCTGATCCAGAAGATGAACACAATGCTGGAGCTGATACAGATCTCTTCATGGAGTTCTGACGGACAGGAATTCCCTCTTTGGGCGAATCATGGCTAATGAGCAGCTCAGGGGTAGCCTAGGTTCATTGGGCACAACATGACTGGCTCGCTGTTCTGAGGTAGCCTCTTTGGCCATAACGGGCAGGGTGAGATGCTCTGGAATGACCTCCATGGCCAGGTCAAGAACGGTTTCTGTTGAGGCAGCAGTGCGGATTAAACGGTCCACCTTGGACAAAACGGGTCTTGGAAATAATTCAGTCTGTGCGGTTTCAGGTTCCTTCAACACAGCCTTAGCTGGTGAAGTAGGCAGCTTAGGGATTGGTTCCAGACTGTATATCTCTGGAACCACGGAATACAGGACCAACTGAGTCAGGTCATCCTGGACCACAGCATTGGGGACCTCTTGATACAGGCCCTCCTGGACCAATGGGTTAGAGCTCTCCTGACACTGTTCCTCCTGGACCACTGGAGGAGGGACCACCAGAATCAGGCCCTTTGCAACCACTGAACTCAGGGGCACTGGACTAGGACCCTCCTGGGTCAATGGACTGGCAAACTCTGGATTCAGGCCCTCCTTGAGCAGTGGGCTTGGGACCTCTGAAAGAGGAGCGTTTGGCTGCACAATGTGTGCCCTCCTTCTTACATCTTTGAGGGCTCAAAGGTGCATGATTGGCTGCTTGTGGGGTGACTTCAACCCTTTAAATCATCTCTGGAATGACTGGCATGGGCCCAACCGGCTCTGGCGTGGGCCCGACTGGCAAGAGCCAATTCAACTGGCTCTGCTACTGATGCAGTGTTCTGGGCAGCTTGCTTCCTTCTCGACCTACACTTCTTTGGAGTCCGAAGATGATCTGGGACTTGACTCAGGATAGGTAGAGGAACAGGTTGGTCACTGCAGATGGACTCAGGAATGACTGGAGAAAAATGGACAGACTTGGGGATAACTGGAATAGCCCTAGGATCCTCTGTAGTAATCGCTCCTACACTGACAGCAGTTAACTCTGTGGACTCGGAAACAGGTACAGCAGTCTTGACCGCTCTCTTCCTCCTCAGTCTACGCTTTTATGTTGGAGACTGAAGAGGGTCTTGAATTTGACTCGGCATGGTAGGGAATGTGGCATGGTCCCTGCAGGCTGACTCTGGGGGTGTAAAAATCTGCCAGTCCTTGCGATGGTGCAAATATTTAGAAAATGTCCAATAATCTATGCCTCTTAGTTGCTCCATCTCCCATTGTGGTAGGGGATCATCCAAGCAGAGATTAAAAGCCCCTTGCCATGGTCCAGAAAAACTGGGCAAATGAACAAACCTCCTGGCCCTGCTGGCAGAGTGATGCCACTGCCTGTTGGAGTGCCAGTCTCCCCTTAGCGGTACTGGGAGGAACAGTACGGATGCTCATTGCTGGGTTCCGAGTTGGCTGGTTCGTTCTGTCAGGGATCTGCAAGTAATGGGACCCAAATACAGAATGAGCAGACAAGGGTATTTTAGTAACAAAACGTAGACTGGAACAGCTGGGAGAATTTGCAGTGTAACAGTTCAAGCAGAGGGGCAGGGCAGACCACAATACGGGCAGGAGGGATGACCACCGAGACAGTCCAAGATGACCACGGGCTCAAGCACAGAGACAGCAGCTCCCGAGGAAGCACCAGGCAGACGCAGGAAACCTGAAGCTTCAAGTGAAACTCAAATGTCACCAGTCTAGTCGCCAGGTAGAGACTCACGAGACCAGAGACGTGATCCAGCTGCTTCCGGGGAAGTCGTGGCCTAATGGTTAGAGAGTCGGACTCCCAATCGAAAGGTTGTGAGTTCGAGTCCCAGGCTGGCAGGAATTGTGGGTGGGGGGAGTGCATGTACAGTTCTCTCTCCACCCTCAATACCACGACTTAGGTGCCCTTGAGCAAGGCATCGAACCCCCAACTGCTCCCCGGGCGCCGCAGCATAAATGGCTGCCCACTGCTCCGGGTGTGTGCTCACAGTGTGTGTGTGTGTTCACTGCTCTGTGTGTGTGCATTTCGGATGGGTTAAATGCAGAGCACAAATTCTGAGTATGGGTCACCATACTTGGCTGAATGTCACTTCACTTCACTTCACTTCCAGGCAGTGGGGTTCAGTGGCCGGGAAATCTGAGTTTGGGCAAGACAGGACAAACACAAAAACAAGCAAGACAAGACTCAAAAAGCCACAACAATAAGTCAATTGAAAACAAAATGAGAACGAAGCAAAAAGAAAACCAAAGCTACCCAAATATACAATCCAATAGTAAAAACAAAAATACAAACAAAAAAACCAAGATCCAAAACTGGAATCACTTAAACAAGAATGCATGGAAATCTAAAACAAATGAGAAACAAAAATAGATTAGAAATGCACAAAAAAAATAAATATTTTTTTCCCTTTCTTTTAAACTAGACAAAACTAAAGACCAAAAAGGATATAAAACAACTAGATAAGAGATAAAACTTGTCTGGGCCAAGAGACAAGTAAACACCAAAAACTAACCAGCAGATACACAAGGAAAGGGAACCCAATATATATAGAGCAGTACACATGAGGATCAGGTGAAAACAAATCAAGAAGACAAGGCCTAAACAAGGGGGCGTGACCAGGGGTAAATAGGAGGTGGGACAAGAGCACGTGGCAGACACGAACAAAGACAGAACCATGTGCTTAGACACAAAACAAACAAAGAAACATGGAACAGAGACAATGGCCCCATTTACACTGCATGGTTCAAGTGACCCAATTCCGATTTTTTTTCTCTCATGTGGCACAGATCGGATATGACCGGTAAACGTGTTAGCAGGAAAAAAACGCATGGATTCCGATGTTCTCAGATCGAATTCAGGCCTCATTCATATGTGGTAATAAATCGGATATGAATCGGATACATGCATTTGCGTGTGCCATGTAAGCAGACAAATCGGATATTCCCCAGTAAATGCGAGTCGTACGTCATTAAAAAAGTGACGTCAACTCAGGTGGACACCTCAAACTGAGATCACATGACTTATTATAGGCGTGGAATTCGCCCAGGCTGCAACAAGGGCTCCTCTTTTTTCTCCGCCGTACGAGACCAATGTTTTGCTGATTTTTTTGTTGACTTTTCAAAATATTGTGGAAAGCAAAACACTGTATAATTTTATTTGCATCTGCATCCATTGTATTTCGTGCTGTTTTACTTCCTTTTCCGGGTTCAGAACGTCTACGTTTGGTAGTTTCAGCAGTGTATAGTGTAAATGCAAAAATCGGATATGGGACACTTTTAAAAGATGATGTAAGGGGGTCTTCAAAAAAATCGGATATAGTCAGAAAATCGGATTTGGGCATCAAGACCTGAAGTGTAAATGCAGCCAATATGGACAGGACTGTCAAGGCAGGATCCTGACAAGCATATTTAAAGTTTGCATATAGCATATGCTTTAAAGTTTATATTTTTTACACTATCAATAACATTTATTCTTTTCAAGCAGGAATAAGCTGGTTGGCCAAATAGTCCCTAAGACACTTGTTCATTCTCCTAAATTAATGAAATATAAACTGTTATACTTATAACCATGTATACACATTCCATAAATCCCGCATTTTACAACTAGTAATGCAGTCAGGAGATGGTGTGATGCAATGACATTTTTCCACCTGTACACTAAATAATCTAACCCTCATACTTATACAGTATAACAATAGCAGTCTATTTATTTAATGGTCGAAGTTGAAGTCAGAATGTACAGTATATCAATTACAATTTGGGACAAATATAATTTAGTGGGAGAAGGTGCTGCGCGCTGCCGGTACATGTAAAGTCAGACAAAACGTGCACAGTTATCAAAGGCGCGAGTGTGTGTACATTTGTGGGAAACGATGTTCGGCAGTTAAAGACACGATGCGGCGCATCTCTGGAGTGCACATCATTGGAAACAAAGTGCTCAGTAGGGGCAAGGCGCCGTTTCTGGTTTGTGACATCCTTTGCGGGAAATGCCAAATCATCAGAACACTGGCGTAAGGCTGCTCACAGCAATTGATTACATGTCACACCAGAACCGTTTGTGGAACTGAAACTTAGAAATTGCTCACGGTTCCAGTTCTTTTCAAAATACAGAACCGGTTCTGAATAAGAACTGGTTATCGGTTCCCAACCCTAATCTTGTGAATGAATCTCTGTTTATTTGTGCTTGTTTGTCCTATGTAGGCTATATGATTATTAACACGTTTTTCATCATTTTTCAATGCAGGTAAATGAACATCTTAGAGAACTTTTGGCTAAAGAACAAAGAGTTCGAGATATAAGTGAACCCTGCATGGTTCAAAAGGTAAGGAGATCTTCATTACAACATTACGACTCTGAAACAGCCATTCTTTCCTAATGTTTGTATACTGTTGAACTCCTACACCATTTTCACACATACTCCGTTTGCAGTGCATATGCAGCTTGATAATCTTTCTTTCATATAGGACGCATTCACAGTCTGCTTCCAAACTTTGGCTGTTTACTACAAACAGAAAATGTATCAATTATTTTTATTTCAAATCCAAACGTTGTAACTGAAAATGTTTTTTCAGCATTGTGATCCACTTTTATCACAGTATAGTACAATCTTTCATAGACAAATTTGTTTAAACTCAATAAATATAAACAACATTAATTTGCATCACGTGATACGTGTTACCAACGGCAGATCAATACATTACAGCATGACTTCGTATCTGAATTAAAATAACATAAATTTAAAAATGCAGTGCTGAAGGAAAGTGGAGTTGATTGTATGTTTTTACATTGTAGAAGTATTAGAAGTGTTTAAATTTTTTAAAAGACGCTGCACAGCGCGACATCATATCTGTTTGCGAAACTATTTTGCATGCTCAAAGTCTAGTGTGAATGTGGCTTTAACCAAGCTTGAACTTTGAAATTCGAAATGCGAAAACTTTTCACATGGGCTTGCGTTTCCGGTCTGATGCATTAGCATACGTATGAAAGGAAGTCAATGGAACGAAAAGTGTAGTGCAGGACTTAAACTTCTCCAGCACTGTGCTGGATCTCAATTCAAAGCTTTTAGCTGCTGTAAAAAATAATCCTACATTTAAAAAAAAATCTTGTTGGTTAATATCACTTTTGAGTCCATGAGTATGAGTAACCAGTGGTATGAGAGGAGCAGCTTTCACTCTCAACCAAACTAACATTACTAACCAATCAGAATTTTTTGCTCTCATAAACACAAGATGCGCATAATAGTATCCATGTGCGCATAATAGTATCCATGTCGCAGGCCTGATGAATGCTGAAGCGCTACAAAAAGCTGCAAGGCGCAATGGTCAAAGATGTCCATCTAGCGCATATTTACATAGAAAAGCTAATTATAAAGCAGCGGAGGCTGTAAACAGCTCAGAGTAATCATGTCATCTCCAAAAGAATGAAGAGAAAGGAACATATTTACTGGGATTTTGGAAAAGGTCCTGTTCATACATGATCTATTAATGGTAACTTATGTGAGAAAGGGGCTCAACTTTTCCTCTGCATATTCTGTGTATTTAATTTGCTTAATGTTCATCTGGGAAAACAGTATACATTATCTCATTAGATTTGTAACGTAAATCATTTATAAACCTTTGACAACACAGGAGAATACATCAACCTATGTCTTAATATGCCATGTATTGTACATCGCGATTTCGAAATAAATATTTCTGCATAATGGTAAAGTTGTGGCCTAATGGTTAGAAAGTCTGATTTGTAACCCAAAGGTTGCGGGTTTGAGTCTCGTACCGGCAGGGATTGTGGGTGGGGGATGTGAATTTATAGCGTTCTCTCCCACCTTCAATACCATGACTGAGGTGCCATTGAGCAAGGCACCAAACCTCCAACTGCTAACTGGCTCTGAATACACATACAGATAAATCATGGGTCACAGGAGGGGTGGGATGTTGATCAGGGGTGGATTTAGTGAATTGGGGGTCCCAGGCAAAATATAGGAATGGGGCCCTATACATTTTCACACATTTTCTTAGATAAACCTTGAGGTTCCTTTTTTTGTTTTAATGCTTGTTGCTGCACAATGGTGCCCCATAGTTGTTTTCAATGTTTCTACATTTTTCATGTACATGTTAAATGGCTTTCAATACATATATAAAGAGCATGCTCACAGATGAGACCAAAATAGTGATGGATTTAGTGGATTAGAGCCCTGCAGAGGCCTAAAATATAGGACAACCCCATCGTTTCCCATTTTCCTCAAAAAAGGCTTTTACTATTGTTTGAGCTATTAAAATAGTTCGGTTTTGTATGTAATGGAAAAGTGATTATATCTTTTTTCATTTTTTATAAAGTAAATATTGAAACATGTTTGGAGCATTGTTTGTTTGTTCAATGTATTTTATTTTTATTTTGTATTTTTTTTTACGCCTAGCGGCAGACAGTGTATTGATCATACCCTATATGTTTGATAAATTTAGCTATCTCAAATCATCATGACTTGCCTAAAATAAAATCTATAGATTTAAAACAGTTCAAGCATATCACAGTGTTTAACCTAGACGTTTGTACAGAGAGTTGAAGCTGAAGCGCGCTCTGCAGAACATGGAGGTGTCAGCGCGATCACTGACATTTTTTTCTAACAGTGGAAACAACTTAATACGCAGTCATTTTTGCTTATAAAGGAAAGAGTAATACCTCATTCCAAACTGTAAAGGGGATATTTTTATTTATATGCACTCACAATATCAACAAAGCATTGTGCTTTTATAAAATAAAGAAAACAAACGCTTTCTGCCGTCTGGGGTTTGAACAGGAGTGCTTCACAATGATGAACCTAAACTAAGCGAATTGCCTCACAGATCTGATTAAAAAAAATATATATATATTATAAAAAAAAATTATAGAAAGCTTTAAATTACTAGCCTACTTTAAAATGAAATAATTAAAATTGAAAATAGAAACTCTTTCATTATGTAATCTGTCCATTTCTCTTTAAAGGCACGTCCAATAAGGAGATGGTGAATAATTTTTTCATCACCATAGTTAATGGATATCTATTCAATTCAATTCAAGTTTATTTGTAGTGCTTTTCACGATACAAACCATTACAAAGCAACTTTACAGAAAATTACGTTTCTACAATATTTAGTAGTAGCTTATAAGTGGTATCAGTTTGTGCGCATATGACAGGATTTTTTTCAGAAAATTACTACTTTTACTACCATTACTACTTTTAAAGCTCTTTTTTTAAAATATCGGCTTACATAAATTGCTATATATGCCATGTCATTTCATAACATCATTAAACTACCCCCCATTTAAAAAACTTTGCTTCCAGCAATATTTGGAAGCAAATATTGTTTTCACCCCCATCCCCCCATGCTCTCTGAACATTCATGTTAAGAAACGATACTCTAATCCGTTATTATGGGTGCAGAAACAATACACACCACATTCGCATTGCGAACGGAGTAGGCCTATGTGTGAAACAGGCAGTATAAGTTAACATTAAATAAGTGAAAATTGTCATGAAAAATATATGTCATCTATATCTAAAAGAGTCTTCATTTATTTTACAAACATTTGATCAGTACATGAAAATCATGGCTTTTCCAAACACTGTCTTACAATTTCTATGTATATCATGGTTACAGCTCCAACTCCTTTGAAGTTAAACATATCCTCATTGTAGTGCTGAATCATAAATTGCCCTACAGATGTTTGGGAAAATCTACCAAATCAGTCCACAGATTAAGCTTTAATAAAGACATTTAAAAATATTTATAAAAATCATATTTATGGAAATTATAATCGGAAGAAATTACAGAATAGGAGGTTGTTTTGGAAACATAGCTACAGGCTAAGCTAAGCAATTTGTACTGTATGTCATTCTATATCATAAGAAACAATTAAATATTCAGCAGTACTCACACTACAAGTCTTCTGCTCTTCATGTGATGCTGGGTGCTGTTTTGCAGCTCGTTCTGTACTTCTGTGTTGTGCAGTTTTTATTTCCGTATCAAGTTCACAGGCCAGTTTTGTGTACATTCCTTTGTAACTTTGCCCCACCTACACCACAGCAAACTTGAACACACACGAATCCAAACACAAATATCAGGAAGTCGAGATTTTGTAAACTAGAGATGAAATTTGAGAGACACTAGAGATGTTAAGTTTGCTTATACAGATCAAATATGATCTCACATTCCCTGTATCCCTTTTCATGCAGTTGTAACTGTAGCACATCAGGTAAATTTACATAAGCCCTATCGCTATATATGCAAGTCATTTTGTTCTCTACAATTGCGTAACGGTGCTGTGTGTGTAATCCACAGGGGCGGTACAGGAGAGAGGACTCTAAAGCACGTCCGGTTCTGTGTCTCCCCCTGGTGGACAATCTCCTGAAGGACAACACAGACGGCTGTGCTCTGGCTGCACTGCTGCACTTCTACTGTCCTGATTCTGTACTACTGGAAGGTACTTCAAGAAACACTGAGAGATATGGATCTGTTTCTTCTATATAATTGTTTTTACCTTCTCACACTATATTTTGAAATCTTTATTTATATTTAGAGAGCATCAATAGATTTTGATTTAGAGAGTGACATTAGACCTTGATTATAAAATGATGACATTTTAGGAAAGGGCCTTGGCACACTGAACGGTTCTTTGACCATAAGCGGTTAGTTTTATTGTAGACTTTCACTCTAATTTAAAGGTACAATTTACCCCCAAAAGATTTCTGTTGTCATTATTTATCCACCCTTATGTTAAACATATGACTTTCTGCTGAGGATCACTAAATATGATATTTTGAAGTTTTTTTTTCTTTTTCTTTTTTACATAAAATAAAAGCATACAGTGACCAGGAGCTGTCAGTTTTCAAAAAGGACAAAAATGTAGTCCACATGATTCATTCTCTGAATTCCAGGCTTTCTAAATCCATACAATAAATAGATTTGTATGAGAAACAGACATAAGTTTAAGTGGTGTTAAATATAATTTAGCTTTTTCAGTTTTTTATCTATTAATTTAACATATCTTTTGATGTATTTTTTTTATTTATTATTAAATCACACAATTTTATTTTATTTACTGAGGGGAAAAATATATTACGGTGAATGGCCGTAAAAATTGTCTCAACCACATGATCACTAAGGCTTGTTGTGGCATAAGCCCTATTCGGATGGGACTAGTTAGTCGATTTTCTAATCTTGTACTAAATCTGATAAAATATAATTCTTTATATTTAGATGAGACTTAAACATTGTCTGGGGAAGTGACCTACAAATTTGCAATATACTTTTGTCTGAAAATACGTATTACTTTATACTGTCTTACTTTTGTTCAATTAAGAGGTGTAGTTGAGATACTGTAGCACAACCCTCCAAGAGAGGCATATACAGATACTCTGCCCCTAATCTGGCCCCATAGTTAACAGGTATACACACACACACACACACACACACACACAGCATCAGGAAAACTACATATCCACTAAACTCTCTCTGAAGTCCTTTGTGTCACAAAATAAATAACATTCAGATATTTAGAGTCATCTAAAAGACACAACTCTCTGCCTCAAATTAAACTTGACTTACTGATATAATGGCAGGGCTTCTTTGACTTTTAACTTGGTTTGAAAGACAATTATTTGTGCTTCTAAAGCCTCTTGACACTACAAATTTCTGTCACGTTTAATTAATTTACTACATCCTTACTATATGTCATTATTTCTTCATAAGAATTAGGGTATTAGAGGGTGGAGGAAGACATGAGCGAAAGGAACAGACAGAGCGAGTAGGAGTGTGTGAATGGAAGATTGTGAGAGAACAGAGGAGCAGTTATTCAAACATAAACACATCTCCACCCCGTGATTCTGAGGATACTGTTCGTTACATCACACATTCTGGTCCCGCCCCTCAAGCTTTATGAATCTCCATTGGCTTCTACATTGGTGTCTCCACCCACTCGGATCTACTCATAATGTCATTGGCTGTTATGTGGCTTGTTACCCATCCAGATATCTGTGTCAAAGAAACAATGTCATTGGCTGACAGTCTGTACAATATCCAGCTGATCCAGGAGTTCTGCAGAGAAAACCTCAACAACTGCTGTCACTTCACCCTGGAGGACATGCTGTACGCCTCCAGCACCATCAAGGTAAACCTGACGTCAGTACAGTTTACTTCTCTTTACTACATTTATATTTATGCAGTTAATATGCTTTAATCCAAAACGATTTAGAAAAGAGGGACAAAAGCAATTCGGTGAGGAGCTGACAATATTTGTGATATACAATGCCAGGTTTATTTTCCAACTAGATTAAGAAGCAAGATCGAGAAGACGAGAAATGCAGAGAAGAGTTGTTTTTTTTTTGTAAATTAATACATGTCAATGTCTTTGCTGATACCATTTTACCATTTTATTGATGTATTTTATTTTGATAGATCATCTTGATATGTTTTGATGAGGATTGTTGCATAACAATCACTGCTCAGATTTTCTTCAGAAATTTCAATCGATGTGCTGATTTTATTGTTATTTTATTTCTTTTGTGCAATTTTTTTTTATTTAATTTTTTTTCCTGGTATGATTCACAATGAATAGAATGTGTGTTTGCCATTTGGTTCAGTGTTGCAAACTTTACATGGTTTCTAGGATACAGATTCTCAGTGCTCTCTGTGGGGATTTTCCACTGAATATCCTTTTTTAGTTTGAGGCCGAAATGAATGAGTGATCACTGGAGTATTACAGGGAATTTGATGCAGGAAAGGAAAGCCGACCAGTGCATGTTTTAAATCTGACCGTTTGGGATGACTGAGTCATCGTTTGTGTGTATGTGAGAGCTCTGCCAAGTGGATTGCCTCAGACAGTTATGCTAAGTGGTTTGTCTAGATAAACACAGTCCATGTGTACCGTTACCTCACACAGCCACCATCATAGCATATGTTTTAAGCAAATGTATTACATTTTGGTCGTGGATTTGCCATTATGTCCGATGAGTTTGTGGTTGATAATGTAAACCAGGTCAAAATGCTTAGTCAGCTGCTTCAGCCAATCACATGCTAAAACAAAGTAAAACAAAGGTACATCTGATTTCTTTGGTTATTTAAGGCTTAAAGCTGCAGTCCGTAACTTTTGACGCTCTAGCGGTTAATAAACAGAACTGCTTGCTGTTTATGTCTATGAAGAATCACAAAGGTACCGGGTTACTCTGCCGCGGTACCCCTGAAGCAATCTAAAATAGTCAGAATATAAACACTTATTATAGATGTACCCTAGTGATTCAGGACAGGCTAAAAACAATTTGTAAATCTTGAACACAAAAAAAGTTACGGACCGCAGCTCTGATTGGTTGTTTCTTACCGGGAGCGGTGAATTTCTGCAAATGGCAACAGGGCCACTGGGAGGAGCCAGAGGAGCTTGACTTTTTCACAGATTATCTGTCTCATATTCTACTGTCAGGACATAATGACAGGTTTCACAAATACATTTTTACAAAAGTTACCTACTTCAGCTTTAAGTGGTGTGTTTTTCACTAAATGAGGCTTTTTCATGAGACTAACAGCCGCTGACTGTGGGGAAATAAAGGTGTCAGGACTGAATAAATCATTAAAGAGTACTGGGTCTGTTCTGTTCGTGTCAGCCTGCCCCGGCTGCTCTGGTGGGTCAGAACACCCTTTAATGCACTGAAAGAGACTCTTTTTATGGTTGCTGGACTGTTGCTTTCAATAAATGCTCTATATTATCTTATACACTAAGGACAGTCAGTTATTTTGCACATTTATTATGCTATTTAAATAGCTTAAATTTGTGTTTGTGTGTTCTGTCACATCAGAATGTTATGATACCTGTAGGATGATCAGAAACCTTGGCTTCAATGCCACCATGTTCAGATCATGTCAGAAACCTTCATATTCCTCATGCACTATATAGTATGTATAATGTGTTTAATATGTTTAATAATAAAATTTCTGTATGCATTGCAAAGAATACCTCAAGTAATATATATATATATATTTTTTTTTTTTTTTACTGTTTCATAATTTTCTAAAGTGAGCGCCGCACATTTTTTTAAAAGCACTAGTCAGTACACTATACTCCTATGTATATACAGTAGTCGTTATCTTACTTTTTGAGGTTAGTAAGAGTTTATTACAATCTAAAGGAGAACGCTGACATTGTGTGGTTATTGAGGAACACTGGAAGACTAGCACATCACAAACATGGCAGGCAGGCTCTTTGTTCAGTGTTTTTAAAGATGGAAGAGAGATTGTTTAAAAGTTTTTAATAATTTTCTTCTCATACATTTTTGTGTGTTTTCAGAGTAACTACCTTGTGTTTATGGCAGAGCTATTCTGGTGGTGTGAAGTTGTGAAACCATCTTTTGTTAAGCCCCGCACACTCAATTCCAAAGGTAAGGTCTGTCTCATGTGGTGTCCTTCTATTTGGTGTGCATGTCATGCATTTTATTAACACGAGTTGTATTTATCTTTTCTTTTTTAGTATCTGACCCATCCCAATCCAATAAAATGGCTCCCATAACCAAACAAAACCTGATTCACAGGCCAGGCAGTCCTGATCAGTCTAGGTTTGTCTTTAATACAATGCAAGTTTGAGGTTTACAAATAATTTAAGTCATTTATCATGAGTTTATGCAAGTCTGAATTTATATTCCAAACGATTTCATCTTTTAGGTCACAACCTAAAAATGACAACTCAGGTAAGACTTCAAAAAATTAACAAATGAGAGAAACTTTTGTAGAACTTGTGAGAGATTTTGCACCTTTTCATATTGTGTCTCCTGTAGCTCAACTGGAAAAATATGGCTTTAGCAAACACACCTGAACATTTTTAATGCACTGAATAAACAACAAACTTGCTGTTTTATGTAAGTAAATGGTTATTTATATATTTATATATAACTATATATTATATATATTTCTTTCTCTCACAGCAGTTATCAGGCGGTCATCCTCCTTGTCGTATGTGGAGGGATGTGTGGGGACATGGCCTAAAGAGAAACGGTTTGTGCCCTCTACAAACTCTCTATCCCTTTGACTCTCTTACTCTGTCTTTACATGCTGCAGATTAACTGTTTGTCATCACCTCAGGTCTTCAGCTCATGGGATATCATTTGAGATTCCACTTGATGACAGCATGAGTTCATCTTCAGGACGTGGGCCGAGTCGATCGGCAAGCACTGAAGGATTGGGTTCTAAAGTTCACCGCGCGGCCAGGGGCATGCGAAGAAACCTCTCGTTCCAGCCCGTAAATGGGAACGCCCACAGCAAAATCCGTGAGGAGGATGTTGAGGAATCCAACAGACAGATCAGCAGACATCGTCTGGGAAACTATGCTGGGTAAATCATTTCTGCCTTTTTGTCACATTTACAGCTACAGTTCAACCAAAAAATTTAAATCATTATTTACCCACTTTTTTCATGTTGTTTTAAACCCTTGTGTTTTTATTTTATTTTATGAGTGAATGGAGAAGGTAATGTCAAAAAAAAAGCACAATAAAATCAACATACACAGTCCATACTAGTGCAAGACATAAAAAGGTGATGATACAATTCTTTCTGCTGTATTATCAAGTACCCACTCAATTCAGTACCCACTGAAAATCCAATGATATCACCCATACTGCAGTATTTCACATACATGTAACATTAGCAATGCTTCCAATGTGTCAACAGTGTGACTTATGCTCTAAATCCAATTGAAACTCTAGCACAGTTTGCATAGAAATGTTTAAAACAAATGCCATTATCTCAACCTCGCAGACACTTTCTGCTGTTTGCATAAAACCGAATTTCTGAACTTTTAAATCCTTTTAACACTTTATCCAGTCTGCTATCAATCCCACAATCCAGCACACGAGCATGAAGCTTGGCATTCGTAGAAATGCATTAAAAATGCCCACGCTTTTCCACTCAACCAAGTAGGTAAATGTAGCGTATACATTTAAATGTCCCATAAACCATGACTCTAATTTTCTCTGTAGATTAGCTTCTGTGACAGGCTGCTTTATATATTCTTTTTTTAGGTGGTAGAAATATAGATGAATGCTTTACTGTATTCAGTGGCAAGCTGTTTTATTTTGAAGTAATAGTTATCCAAATGTTGAGAGTTCACTAAAACTGAAGGAATATCCTATCTTTCAGGTACACAAATGGTGTATCAGAAGACAGCTCAAGCCCTCCTTATGACCCTCAGCCCAACACCCCCAGTATAGAAGAAGCCCTGAAGATCATCCATGACTCTGAGCGACCCCACAGCAGCTTCCAGCCCCCATCTGGGGACAGCACCTTTTTCCTCCACAACCCATCTTCTGATACAAACGATCCAGAGGACTCGCTTTCCAAGGCCAGAGCAGTAGATGACGTGGACCTAAATTCCACCTCTACTGACATGGACACCGGAATCCATGTCCGTACTGAGGATATCCAGGATGGACAGGATGAGGATTCATCCCTGAAGGACTATTCGGACATGGACCAGGACTACGAAGCTCGTTCCTGTCCACTTCCGGAGACATCCGGCAGCCCATGTCCAGACCTTTTGGGAACGCGCTCCATGGCCACCAGCATGGCCTCCTCATTGGGTTCTGCTGTTCGCATGACCAGCTTTGCTGAACAGAAGTTTCGTAAACTAAACCACGGCGACGGCCGCAGCAGTGGGAGTGGCGGTAACACGCCTGAGAGCGGTGACCTGAATGTCACAACCCCAGGAGCGACCGGGACAGTTCGTTCGATTACTCCTGACACGCATAGCCCCTCTCGCATCACTTCCCCTCGTGATGCCTCGCACCTGCTGGCGTCGGAGATGGTGCAGTTGAAGATGAAACTGGAAGAGAAACGCAAAGCCATTGAGGCGCAGAAGAAGAAAGTCGAAGCGGCTTTTACACGTCACAGGCAGCGCATGGGCAGGACTGCGTTCCTCAATGTGGTCAGGCGAAAAGGAGTTATGTCTCCACTTGGGGCCGACAGTGACGGCCCAGATGGTCGGGAAAAACAATCCAGTGACCCGCAACTGCCAAAAACACCTGTGAATTCGAATGACTCTGATTCTAGACTTGAGAGATGTCGACCTGACGGTGCACCGCCGAAATCACCTCTGGAGGAAGCAGCTGCGGAGGTGGATCTGGGGGAGTATACGCGATCCATCGAGCGCCTGAACACGTCTCTGAGCTTCCTTCAGTCAGAGATGCAGCGCTTGGCACAGCAGCAGGAACACATAATGCAGATGCGTGAGCACCAAAGTTGGGTAATTTCACCACTAGATCCATCGCCACGCAAACAGCTGCGTGAACTGCGCAGCAGCAGTGTAGTTGGCCGAGGTTCGGTGGGGTCGCTCTCCCCCATTTTATTGTCCACTGGTTCGCCACGCACAGCACACCGTTCGCCCTCTACGATCAAAAGGAAGTCTGCATCTTTCCACGCAAGGACTCCACAAACGCCAAGGCCCAATGACCTGAAAGTTACCCCCTTCAGCCGGTTGCTCAACTCGCCACAGTCAGTAGACAGCCTGCCTCGACTTAGACGCTTTTTGCCAAGTCAGACGCATTCCAGCTCATTCGCGTATTTGGGCCATGACGAAGGACCTTCGAGTGAGGACCAATCAGCTAGAGAAAAGCCATGTAAGCAAGAGTCCAAAGATGCAATAAAAGCAGCTTCAAATTCACAATCTACAAAGGTGAATGAAGAGCAGGGAGAAGAAAAACAGGATCTTAGAGAAGTTAGAGAAAAAATCATGAATACGCCAACATCTGAGGTTCTGTCTCAGCCAACAATGAACCATTCAGCGGTAACCACCAGTGGACATTCAATTGAAGAAGAGTCGCATAGGAAGAAGGATCTGATTGAGGTTCATCTCTCTGTTCTGAAGCCTCTGGATGGACATGATCTAGAGAGCAGTAGAGAAACAGAGACTGGACCAGAATCTAGACCAGACCAGAAAATGTGTTGTGGCTTCTTCTATAGGGTGAGAGTCAGATACTTACATAGGAAGCATAAAGACTCAGCAAGCAGAAAACACTCACAAATTAAGAAAAGTGAATAAAAAGTGAAAAAAATAATTAATTAACTTATTTGTGGTATTTACAATAATTAGCAGATTTTACTGCCATGCTTGACAATATTTCTCTAGAATCTACAAAACCAGTTGTTGTTTTTTTTCAAACGAATATGTGTTTGAGTTTTCTGTCATTTACCATGAAGCACAACACAATGTTTTGGAGGAGACATTAGCCGCGTTTCCACTGTCGAGCTTAAACCGGGCGTGCTAGTGCGTGCCAGGGCCAGTCGCGTTTCTACTGTCACTTCCGGGGCTTAACGAAAACCTTGGGCCAGACCGGGCCAGCTGGGGCTAGAGGAGTGGTTATGAACAAAGTCGGAGTTTCTCCGCATCTGGAGAGCGTCAGCACCGTGGATCATTTCAGAAAGTTAAGCTGTAACACCAGCATTAAAGACTTTTTAAAATAAGCTGAGCTCAAAACTCACTTTTAGTCATCAGCGAATGTTTGAAATAACTTGATCCTATGTGGATTATAATCACTAAATAAGGCAGAAATATTTATAAGTGATGCAAAAGACTATGCACGCTAAACATTAACGTTACCAAAGTAAACATGATAAATGCAACCACTTGGAGAAATCAGACGTCAGCTTCTTATTCTCTATCACAATCGTGAATTTATTTAGTAACTTATATTATCTGTCATAAGTCTCATGTCGAGAGTTTAGCTCCGAGTAGCCTGTCATAAAAATATAATAATGTTTTTTTTCGGGCGCTTTTATAAAAATATAGAGCGTCAGCGCCGTGGATCATTTCAGAAAGCTAACAGCTATAACACCAGCATTAAAAATTTAAATGAAAAACTTTTTTAAATAAGTTGAGCTCAAAACTCACTTTCAGTCAGCAGCATGTGTTTGAAATAACTTGATCCGATGTGGATTATAATCACCATACAAGGCAGAAATATTTATAAACGATGCAAAAGTCTGTGCACTCTAAGCATTAACATTACCATAGTAAACATGGTAAATATGACCACTTGGAGAAATCAGACGTCAGCTTCTTATTCTCTATCACAATCGTGTATTTAGTAACTTATATTATCTGTCATAAGTCTCGTCTTGAGAGTTTAGCTCCACGTAGCCTATCATAAAAATAGATATATTATCATTCATTCTAAATGTGACTTATAGGCTACAAATAAACAGAAACAGACTCGACTGTTTAAAATAACTAAAAAAAATAGAAATAAATTTATTTCTGTGTGACTAATTTTGAGTCCTGATAAATTAATTAATATGATCAATGTATCACTTATTCTATAGTAAAACATTGATGCTTTTGAATTTAAATATTTAACAAAGCATGCAAACAAACGGCTGCTTTTATCGTGTTCGTTTTGTGATCGCGCTAGTTCGAGTGACTTATTTCTTAGTTTTATGATAACTTATCTTTGTTGGTGAAATAATGGTGTTGCGTGATGTTGTTCCTGAGAGGCGTGTAAAGGCTCGACTGTGGAAACGCTGCGCTATTCTGGCCTCGGTGCTACTGGCCCGAGGCTATTAGCCCCGCCCGGCCCGTTTCAAGCCCTGGCTCGCACTGGCCCGACAGTGGAAACACAGCTATTGTCTCATACACCCAGCTGCACATGAGGTTCTGTGTCATACTGAATGATTGTCTGTTTGTGTTGCTGTGACTCAGGATGACCTGAAGGCAGAGGAGGATATTGCACAGAAGAAAGCAGCTCTGATGGAAAAAAGGCTTCGGCGGGAGAAAGAGATACAGATCAAGAAACAGCAACAGGAGGCCGAAATGGAACAAAAGAAAGAAGCAGCACGGTATGAAAAACACCACAACTCTAAAAATATCACAAAATAGCAGAGAACTGCACGATCACAGTAAACTAAGCCACACAACCACAGATACTGTAGCTAATTCAACACTTCATACTTACAGAAATCAACTTGCACTAGAGATATAGGTGTTTTTAGGAAGAAGTGTTTTTAAAGCAGGTGAGCAAACTTGCATTTTGACTAATCAGTCACAGTTGCAGGGTATAATTAAAATGTGTGAAGAAAAAAATAAAAAGTTTATCTACAAAAAATATACAAAGCATATTCAAAGTATGTTTTTCACACTGTTTATCACTAAATAAATATAGGGGGAACTAATTATTTTCATTTATACTCAACAGTATAACAATATGTAGTAATAAAATGCTATATTAACTAAAATATTTTAAAGTATTTGATGTTTAGATCTTTCCAGAATATTTCTGAGTGATGACACAAATTAAAAGGTGAAATTACTAGTCACTGAAATATGCTCCATCCAACATTCTTACGTTTTAGTTCTCTATTTAAATGAATCCAAAATGGTTTGTAAAAGCCATTAAACTTGTAAAAACAGGATTTCAAGGAAATGTGTTCATCGTAATTGGATTCTCTGCTTCCTTAATCAGATTGAAAGGGGAAGAGGAACGACAGAAGAAGGAGGAAGAGAAGGCAAGACGGGATTTTATAAAAAATGAATATATGAGGAAGAAGCAGCTCAAACTGATGGAGGACATGGACAGTGTTATTAAGCCACGCCCCCCTAGCATCAAACAGAAGAAGCCACGCCCCAAATCTATGCACAGAGACACCATAGAGTCTCCAAAGCCTCCAAGGACAGCAACAGGTACGATGAGGAATCCAGGTCATCAGCCTTTGAGTTTTATAACAATATTAAAATCATAAAAATATAACTTTTTATTAATTGTATTTCTTTTATTAAAAACAACAATTATTATATCCTTTATTATATACTTTAGTCATATAAATACAGTATCTTAACAATGTTAATAATTATATATCTACATTTTGTTTTATTAAAATGTTTATACAATATAAAAATAATACCCTTAATTTGTTCTTGTGAAATCAAAAGAGCATTTGAAACTGGCTTCTTAAAGAAAATGTTTGCCAATTATGTGCATGTATATGCATGTGGATTTGTGTGTTCAGGGTCACGACCTCGTGGATATTCCGTGTCCAGCTTATCACTTGCCTCCCTTAATTTGGCAGACAATGAGAGTGTCAAATCAGAGAAGAGGACATCCAGGTGAGACCACGTCCGTAGTTCACTGTTAACTTCCCTGTAAAAAAATCATTCAAAAACAGAGAAAATAATGATAGTTTGTGTCGAGATTATAAATGTCACAGTCTTGTATTAACCAGTACTGTGACACATCTTTGTTGTCCTGTTCATAACCCTCTGTCCTCCTCTGTCTGTGGTGTCTCTTGTCTTTTCTGTGGTTGCTCAGAGGCAGCAGACTGTCTCCTGGCAGTCTGTGTTTCTTTCTGAGCTCCTCTAAAGGGAGAAAGGGAAGGTCAGTTTGCAGACAGCATCACACCCATGTCATTAACTCACAGGGCTCTGATGGCTTGTCATTTCAGCTTGGGCGCTGGACAAACTCATTCGCTTGGACAGATCAGTTCACTGGTTCATCAGCATATTAGTGGAGCATTATAAGCTTTTATGTAATTATCATATTTGAATCATTTGTTATAAAACAATCAGTGGCAGTCTTTGTTTTCTTTCAGTTCATATTTTGTCATATTTTGTTTGGTTTTGTAGTGATTTTTTTGTTGGCTAATTTATCATAGCAGCACCAGAAAATTGCTCATCTTTTCGGAATTGTTTATGAAATGCAATTTAGCATCATGTCTTAAAGGGATAGTACACCCAAAAATTAACATTTTATTCCAAACCTGTAGACTTTCTTTCTTCTATAAAACACAAAGAGATATTTTGTAGTTTTAGGATTGTCAAAAAGACTTTCAATAAATGGTGGAAAATGCTGGTAGCATTTCATTTTTAAAATTTCGGTACCTACAAAGTCAGTACTTTTTCAACCCTACATAGAAAGTTGGTAACCAAATGGTTTCGGGTCGCATTGACTTCTATAATATGGACAAAAATCCTATGGAAGTGAGTAGGACCAGAAACTGTTTGGCTACCAACATTCTTCAAAATATCTTCTGTTGTGTTTTTTTTTTTTTTTTTGGTTGGACTATTCCTTTAACCAGTTGTAAGTGATCAATTATACCTCTTCCATGTTCGTTTCTGTCCAGCAAAAAATGACAAGCAACAAAACATTTTGTCAGTCCATCTGGTTGCAACAGAATCATGCTTGGCATCACTGAATAAAAGCATCACATGCGTTCTGATTGGCTATTACTTCTATGACAAGTCATACAGAATTTTTTCTTTCACTTTGGGCTTTTTAAATGACTTGAAATAGTTGCTGGAAACTTGCACCTGGTTAGAACATAGTGCAATGAGTAATCTATTTCAGTTTCATCTACGCTCCGCTTCCTTTTTTACTGCCTTCAGCTTCTCAACATCGGTGTGTGGAATTATGCTTACTACTGGTTTTGGGGCAGTTGATTTCATATGAAACATTGCTTTATCCAGCCGCAGTAAGGGCCACCTGTTAAATTAGTACTTCAGGCTTTATAAAAGAGCTATTTTAAGTGTGTCTGATTGTGTGTTTTCAGGCCAGAGTCTACAGAGGGCTTTCTGTCACCGTGTCCATCTGTAAGTGGAAATGGGGAGAACTGGGAGCTCGAATCAGAATCCTCTGCAGAATACACAGGTGACATGACAGTCTTGCAGTGTGACATGCAATACTGCATCTAAAAATATTTTCACTTTTATTATGCACTATTATGCATGCACTTTTATGATTTTAAAAGAAGCGACTTACAGTATGCTCATTAACGCTGCATTTATTTGATCAAAAATACAATAAAACAGTAGGATTGTGAAATAGAGTACAATTGAAAATAAAAAATTTTAATTTTAATATATTTTTAAAATGTTATGTATTCCTGTGATGCAAAGCTGAATTTTCAGCAGCCGTTACTCCAGTCTTCAGTGTCACGATCCTTCAGAAATCATTCTAATATGCTGAATTGCATTACTTCTCATCAATGTTGAGAACATTTGTGCTGCTTTATATTTCTGTGTAAACTGTCACACGTTTTCAAAACATTTTGATGAATAGAAAGTAAAAAGAACAGCATTTTAACAAATCTTTTTTAGCACTGTAGCAAGTGTTTTTGTGTGTGTGTGTGTGTGTTACTTTTTAGATCCTTTCTGAATAAAAGTATTGATTTATTTGTAATAATCTTACTGACCCTAAACTTTTTAATGGTAGTGTATATTGAATGTTTGTACTTTGAAACATTTATTTGTTTTAATGAACTGCAAAAAAAGAAAAGAAACATTTTTTAATTTTAACCTTAAATCTTGGTGTGGAAGAACATAATTTAAATTTATATATATTTGTATATCAGCTACCAACAAGCTTTATGCAATTTACTCAAAAATAAAACTGAATACAATGAACTTTGCCATTTCAAATGGGTAGAATTGACCCACAACAATAGTCTGCACACAATTGTTGATCTCTTCATCTAATTCTTATGTGTCTTCCTCTCAAGGGCCGAAGTTGTATAAGGAGCCCAGTGCTAAATCAAATAAATACATCATCCAGAACGCACTGGCTCACTGCTGCCTCGCAGGCCGTGTCAACGAGGGACAGAAGAACAAAATCCTGGATGTGAGGGGGAAAAAAGTTGCAAAATCCTTGCTGAAGAACATTCTATTTGATTAATGTGGAGAATTAAATGTTTTAATCTATGTAACAAATAAATATTTATTTATGTATTATTATTTTTTTCTATCTTGGGGTTGTGGAATATAAAGATGTTACATGAGTCCTATTTAAATAAACAATTCTTGATATACTTGGTGTAGCCGTTAGAGGTCTAGATTGTCATTTAAAACCTGAAGGAGAATAATAATTATTTCATATTCGTAAGTATTTGTGTTTTACTTTTCCCAGGAAATGGAGAAAACCGAAGCCAACAACTTCCTGATTCTGTTCAGAGACACTGGCTGCCAGTTTCGCTCTCTGTACACGTATTATCCAGAGGCGGAGGAGATCAACAAGCTGGCTGGCATCGGGCCAAAGACCATCACACCCAAAATGATTGAAAACCTCTACAAGTACAGCTCGGATAAGAAACAGTTCAGCAAAATCCCCGCCAAGACCATGTCAGCGAGTGTGGATGCCATCACCATCTACAGCCACCTCTGGCAGATCAAGAAACAAAACACACCCAAAAAACTCTTCAAATAAGTTGACAGCTCACTGGCAGATTCCTGAGTGTTCCTGCCTATCGGACATTACAATGCACATCCTGAATGTAAAGAAAACACTTTTGTGGGCTTTGGATGTTCATTTGTGGCGAATTTCGAAACCTTCTGTTCTACAATACACATCGTTTGCAGCACTGATGGATGCGCCTTTATGTGATTTTGATTTTGTGGCCTTATGCTTGTCTTGTTGTCTCTTTTATGCAACGCTTAACGCACACAGTTACTGAGTTTATGAGCAAGTTATTGCATAGTGTGAAGAGACACGGTCTGCTTCTTCTGTGTTTGTGCAGGTGTAAAAGAATATTAGGGACATACTACACTTGAAGACTAACTTTAAGATGGTCATGCAGTTGAAAACACATTTAATGTACTGGAACCTCAAATTTTTGCTTTATTTAATGTCTGCATTTTTATATTTTGGGTAGGATTCGTAATTGTTGCGCAACTGCTACTCCAGAGGAACGTGTTAAATTAGCTACAGTGAGAGTTGTTCGCTCAAGACTTTCTATAAAATGAACATGCTCGTGCTACTCTGTATGTGATGTAAACGTAATGATGGGGCCTTTAACTGAGAAAGTTGAGGACCAAAACTGAACATATTAGCTAGAATTATAAAACTATCGCTAGTGTCATGATCCAGAATATCTGGGTGCCGTGTATGTTTGAAACATACATTTTAGAGAGACAGATCAGTTTAGCTGACTGTTTGAGGAAATTTCCATATGAATAATACAGAGGAAACACTGAGTTATTGAATATTAGATAATGAAGCTTTCAAAAAGATGGTGCATATTATTGCTAAATCATGTGGTAACTCATTTTTAATTATGATGTGCATTTTAAAGAGCTACGATTATTAGGGCAGGCTGTTGTCCGGTAACACATTTTGTCTGCAGGTGCAAAAGATTTGAGATATTTGTTATTTTTACTAAGGGAAGTAAATCATTGTTTGAATTTATTGATGCTGTACAGATATAGTTTTACATACTAAGCATATTTTTTAAGCCATTGAATATTACTGATATTTTTCATATGAAAAAGATTATGTTTAACAGGGGCAAGTATGACGGGATGTGATAAGAGCAGAAGTAAGCTCTTCTGAGAGATGTTCATTTCCACACGCTGTCTAATCTTTTTCCAGGTCATGTCTGCTGTTTGTTCATCATATGCTTTGTCTGTTTGTATTTGAATGTTAACCTCAACATAAATACAGATTTACAACCAAAACCTTACCTGTTTGACATATTATTATTCCAGTAGTACTATTTGCTTGTAATAACATTATTTATGACTTAGTGAGCAATTATGTTTATGGATGGGAATCATAAAAATTTAACCATTCTGGTTCTTTAGAAGTAATATGATTGTTAATGGAACTGTTAAAAAATAAATACTAAATGCATTGCAACAAACAACAACAACAACAAAACTTATTTAATTTATTATAATGTATAAACAAAAACTATTGAGAACGCTATTGAGAAAGTGCTGTCAATGAGTGATTTAATTCTTAAAGCTTGAAAGCTTGTAAATGCGTTTGATTCACTAAAAAGAACCGGTGTTTTGGAGTGATTCATTAGAGAGTCTGTACACTAGTCGCTCTGTATGCATTTTGTTTCTCTAAAAAACGACCTAAAGTGTCACTTGTTGGGGACTCGGGTTATACTAGTCCCGCTGTGTGTTTTAGACTCACTAAAAAATAATCGGGTCAAAAGAGTCATACAAATACAAATAATACAAAATGACGTCCCCAGTGGAAACATTTAAACCACGAGCAATACATTTTGAACCATATATCGGTTATTAATTGTGTAACTTTCTTATATTTATGTGTAATATTTTATCTATTTGTATTTGAATATTGTGCTATTTGTATTTGTGTGCTGTTTGTAATAATTTACAATCAATTAGAACATGATAATTCCATCACTTAAACCCCACAAATCTCAATAAACCGCTACTTTCTCGGCTTAGAATTAGTTTACACGCATAGAATAATGAGCACATAATACTGCTAATCACAAATCCACATTAAGCCTCGGTTTGTTAATAATGCGCAGTTCAGTGCGGGCCTGGGCGGGTTTAGCGGGGGTTCGTGTGCGTGAGCGCGGATTGGTGGAGAGCACAGAGGAAGCTTGCGCTTGACAACCAGCGAGCGCCAGGGACAACAAGAGTCTCTTTCCTCGAAACACTTGGGAAAAATCACCAGACATTGCGTGTCAACACACCCTCGGAGGACCCACAGAGGATTTCTGCACTTCCTTTATATGTAAAGATTATCAGGTGAGATTAAAATCCCTCTTCGTGACGGTTATCTCCGTTGTTTTGAGGATAGGCGAGGCCGGGGAAGGCTGCTGCTGCGGAGCCTGCAGGACACAGACACTCTCCCCCCGCAGCTAGAACAGAACGTCTTCAGTCCGTTCTCACTGGTGCCTGATGGGATGTTATGTGGCTTATTTAGGACATAATCAGTGTTAACGGCTAGATAACGTTAGATGCATTGTAATGAACTCATGCAGGTTCAACGTGTTGGAATTAAGCAAATCTGCGTTTCTCATATTGCATGTTTGGGGGTCGCGTGGCTTAGTGGTTCAAAGAATGAGCTTCTATTACTATAAGGTTAAAGTTTTAAATCCCCAAAAGCAATTCAGAAGATACTACATTGTGCTTGTTGTAGAAATGCATGGGTGACTAGGAATTTATAGTGTATATTTTTTTCAGACTCTCTTTAATGACTACTACAAATCTACCTGCCATTTTTTTAATTTTTTGGTAAATTAAACATATATAACGTTAGTTGTGTATCATATTATTTTAAAGGAATACTATTATTGGAATAATATCTCATATTAATTAATAGTTTTCTCCTTATAGTACTTATTCATTTAGCTATCAGAAATAATATGTGTTTTTAAAACAAAATTCTTAGTGGTATTTTCATTATAATCATTTACAGTTATTTTAAATGGGTTAAGTTGGATGTGTGATGTGATGGTATTGAGGAACGGCTGTTTTTGTTTTGGTAGAATGTCAGGTCACCTCCCATGCTTTTGTGTGTTTATATTTGCATTTTCTGGTATGTTGACTTTTCTTTGTCTTAACATTGCTTTGGTATTTTAATTAGAAGGTTGTTACTTCTTCACTTGTAGTCTTCCAGCGCTAGAGTGTTTTATAGCTACATCAAGGGGTTTATAAACTGAAGTAATAAATAATAAAGTCCCATAAGCAGTACATTTGTTACAGTGTCTGTCTTTGTTAACATTATGTAATAAAAATACAACTGTTCATGACACAGCTTTTGATTTTAATAAAGTATTAGTCAATGTTGAAATGTTAAGGAATATAGTTAATAAATGTTAAACCAGGACTGCCATCAGGGTGGACAGTTGGAAACATAGTCATAAGCGCTGTGATAAGAGGAGCCATAAAGTCATGTATTTTGTAGCCTAGCCTCAGATCTGGGGAGGGAAAATGATTTCTGAATTCATGTTAATGAATTATTTCAAACCATCTGCTAAATGATGCATTAGTTTTCTTGTTGTTTCTGCGAAAGCTTGCCACCATGACGGCTGAGGAGATCATAAATGTAAAGGAAGTGGAGATCATCAAGGTGATGCTGGACTTCCTGAACTCGCGCAAGCTGCACATTAGCATGCTGGCCCTGGAGAAGGAGAGCGGGGTCATCAATGGCCTGTACTCAGACGACATGCTCTTCCTCAGGTTTGATCCATAAACACCTTAGACTCAGGCTGAGTTTAAATCCATATTAAAAGCCTAATGTGGTGGCATTATGAGCCAATCATATAATGCAGGAGCCAGCATGTTATGAAGTACCATTTTTAATTTTTTACTGTACCATCCCCCCTTCCACATAACCATTTTTAAAGGTTCAGGTTAAAATTAACTTCTAATGTGGTGCAGTGTTGGCTCTTGTGCCATATAGGTTGCCAGCACCTTATGTAATGGTTGAGTTTGCCTATTTAAAGTAGTTTTACTCTGCATTGATTTGATAAAATTGAGTTGCATGTATTTCACCATTACTGTTAAACTCAAGTAAGAGTATAGACAATTTTGATTTAAGTTTCACAGCCCATGTCCACTTTACTCATTCATTACTCATTCATTACTCACTGAATAAGTGCACAAGAGTTTGGGTCCCTTTTCAGAATCCGGCCCCATTATAAACAAAGGTGCCTTTCACACCACTGCCCTGCTTGGAATAGACTGATAATAAGGCAAATACAGAGTTCGGTAACACTTTAGAATAGGTAACATATTTTAACTATTAACTACGACATTTCTCTCAATAAATTCTTAATTTGCTGCTTATTAATAGTTAGTAAGGTAGTTGTTAGGTTTAGGTATTGGGTAAGATTAGGGATGTAGAATAAGGTCAAGTAGAATAAGGCATTAATATGTTCTTAATTAGCACTAATACATGGCTAATATTCTAGTAATATGCATGCTAATAAGCAACTAATAGGTGTTACCTATTCTAAAGTGTTACCCAGAGTTTCATCACCATGTTAAACTTCCTGAACATGTTCTCTAATGTACTTTTTGAGTGTAATACGATGTTAATACCAGTCTGATAATGAAATGTTTATTTCGACCTCATGTTTTCATGGAAAATGTTTCTTTGAATATAGTCTAAACTTGTCTAAATTGTTAGTTGTGGAAAGTGGTATTATTATTCAACTATTAGAAGTCAAATGGTCTTTGATTCCTCTCTGCTGCAGGCAGCTCATTCTGGATGGACAGTGGGATGAGGTGTTACAGTTTATCAAGCCTCTTGAGGGTCAGGATAAATTTGACAGAAAAAGGTGAGAGATCAGCTCAGAATCTCTCTAGAATCAAATCTCGTAGGAGTGTACTTGCATTTGAATGGGAAGAAAATAAATTGAGTCTTCTACACTTAAGAATTTTGAATAATTATTTTGTGCATTAACATTAAGTTTTTAAGCAGTCACTGAATGTAGCAATATAAAAGTAGCAATATTACCCAAATTAAGAGCAGTTTATTTATATCAATATTTCAATAAAAACTTAACGTATAGTGCTGCATTTTTCCATGTCCTCTTAGGTTCCGCTACATTGTTTCGAAACAGAAGTTTCTGGAAGCTTTGTGTGTGAACAACGCTATGTCTGCCGAAGATGAGCCACAACATGTGAGTATCATCAGTGTCACCATGACAACCTACACAGAAATAGTGCTATGTTGTCATGTCATGTTGATTCATTCTGTTTATCATTATGTGGCATTACTTTTATTTGTACGAGCACCAAATCAGTATTTTAGAATGGTTTCTGAAAGATCATGTGACACTAAACAATAGAGTAATGTCAGCTGAAAATTTATTTTCGCATGACAGAAATATATTACATTTTATATGTTACATAATATAAATATATCAAAATAGAAAACAGTTGTTTGAAATGCAATAATAACTCACAGTATTCATGTTTTGTTGTATTTTGATCAAATAAATGCAGCCATGTTGAGACTTCTTTCAAAAAAGCTCTTACCAACCCCAAACTTTTAAACAGTGATGTATAATTATTATCTTGATAATAATTAATAGTAATGCAAACCAAACAAGATATGAAATATATTATTTCTTGAAATATAGCAGAAGATAAAAAAACATACATGCAAACTCACTTTAGTTTCAATGCTGTCAAACGATTAATTGCGATTAATCGCATCCAAAATGTAAGTTTTTTTTACATAACATATGTATGCATACTGTTTATTTACTTTGTATATATAAATACACACATATACGGTGTATATTTTGAAAATATTTACATGTATATACATTTATATATTTATATTTTTAGATTTTATATAAATATATTTAATTTATAAACATAATTTTTTTTTCTTAAATATATGCTTGCATGTGTTTGTATTTATTTATACATAATAAATATATACGGTACACATTCATATATTATGTAAACAAAAACGTTTATTTTGGATGCGATTAATCGCGATTAATTGTTTCACAGCACTATTTTATATAGCTTCTGTTACGCTTAATTTACTGGCATTTTGATCTTGAGAGTATTGTGTCCAAAAAACCATGGTAACTCCATGTGAGAAACTGATTAGAGCTTGTTTGCAAATGGCTCTGACTTCTTTTTCATTCTGTCTCTCTGTGTTCAGTTGGAGCTGACCATGCAGGAGGCTGTGAAATGTTTGCATGCTCTGGAAGAATTTTGTCCATCTAAAGACGACTACAGCAAGCTTTGCCTTCTCCTGACGCTGCCCCGCCTCACCAACCATGCCGAGTTCAAGGACTGGAACCCGAGTACAGCACGCGTGCAGTGTTTTGAGGAGGCCTGTGGCATGGTGGCGGAGTTTATTCCCGCTGACCGGAAGCTGGGTGAGGCTGGGTTCCGCGCTAGCTCCAACCGTCTATTCCAGCTTCTCATTAAAGGCCTTCTTTATGAATGCTGTGTCGAGTTTTGCCAGAGCAAAGCTACTGGAGAGGAGATCACAGAGAGTGAGATTCTTCTGGGAATAGACATGCTGTGCGGGAACGGCTGTGATGATCTTGACCTGAGCTTGCTTTCTTGGCTCCAGAACCTGTCGCCCAGTGCCTTTTCTTGCGCCTTTGAGCAGAAGATGCTCGATATCCATGTGGATCGGCTTGTTAAACCCACCAAGGCCACTTACGCAGACCTCCTCACTCCACTCATCAGCAAGCTCTCGCCGTACCCTGCGTCTCCTCTTCGGCGTCCACAGTCTGCGGACACTTACATGACACGCTCTCTGAACCCAGCGCTGGACGGCCTGTCCTACGGACTCTCTGGCCAAGAGAAGAGAGCAGCTGGTACGGACGGAGGTAAAACTTCACCCATGTCACACTCATTCGCTAATTTTCAACACCTGAACCGCAGTGTGATGATGGAGAATTCAGGATGTCACAGCATCTTTGAGGAGTCACCAGAAAGGTAAACATCACCTGATACACCTGAAATATCTGCGTTTGGGTTTAAGATAGAGGACAGTTTTAAAGATAACTCCTGAATACTATAACCTGTACATACTTAATACGACCCATGGGACCATTTGGATTAGCTGATTTTTAGACAATTAGCTGTGATTAATAAAACCACAATGGCTTTAAATAAAAAAAGTGTCATTGTTATTATTATTATTTTAGTTATTTATTTTAGTTTACACTACTTGTCAAAAGTTAAGAATAATTTATATTTTTTAAACTAGTTTCTTATGCTCACCAAAGCTGAGTAATTTTACAAATTTTCTTTAGCCATTATTTCATTCTTCAGTGTAAGATGATTCTTAACAAATTATTCTAATATGCAGTTGTTACTGGTGCTGAAATGTTAATAATGGTTATTATTGTTGTCATAAATCTTTTTTTTTACTGCTTAATATTTTCTGTGAACACCATGATATTTAATTTGATGAATAGAAAGTAATAAAACAGAATTTATTTTGTAACATTATTACATTATTATTAAGTCTTTGCTGTCATTTTTGATAAATTCAATGCGTTCTTGCCGAATAGAAAGTATTTATTTTTTTAGCTTACCCCAAAATTTTGAATGCTAGTGTATCACAGTTTCGACTAAAATATTAGGCAACAGAAATGTTTTCAGTAAAAATTTTCTTGAGCAGCAAATCAGCATATTAGAATGATATCTGAAGGATAATGTGACACTAATAACTAGACTAGAGAAATGGCTTTGCCTTCTTGGAACAAAGGGCTTTTTAAAATATATCTAAACAGTTATTTTAAATAGTAAAAATATTTCACAACATTTACTGGATTTTTGATAAAATAATGAGTCTATGAGTGAGCATAGGAGACTTATTTCAAAACCCTTTTTTTTTTACATTTTAAGTATTCCAAACTTTTGAAGGTAGTTCATATGTATTATTTGTTTAAAACACCCTGTTACACTATGCCAATGTGCATTTCATAATCAAGGCATATTCACTTCTGAGATTGGTTTGGCAGAACAGAATGACTTGAAAGCACAATCTTTTCAGAACAAAATAATTACAACGGTGAGGTGTGTGTCTAAAGTAATGTGGACTCTCTGGTCTTGCAGCTCCAGAACTGAAACTCCATCTGATAAAATGATGAGCTCACCCGGACCTCAAAACTCTCGCCCGGTCTCTGCCCCGGGTCAGGATGCCCCAGCCCCTGGGTCTGAGGAAAAGAATGAGGTACTTTTTGCTGCTCAATGAATCCATTGATATTTTCTGAACATTAGATCAAGCACTCAAAACGTTACTGTTAATAATGTGCTTAATTTTAATTGAAAATAATTAAAAAAAACAAAATAATTGGAAAAGTAACATGCCAAACAAATAATAATTTAGCATTCAAGTTGGATCATTTGTTGTGACACTCTGATTAATTTAGGACTGCTGTTTTACTGCATGCTTTGTAATTGTATGTCTGAGCAGTAGAAGTTTTCCCTCAGAAACTGTCTGTAGCCCTGAGCTACACTGCATTACTGCATCGTTGTGGAGGGCTTAGATTGGCTGTCACCAAGCTACTGTTGCTAGGCATGTGTTTGTGGGGGAATGTCACTAGAAATATTCTAGAATGTTCATTGATAAATTCACATTATTTTTGTGTGATGAGTTTTAGTATGCTGACCTTTACAGATTTCTCTTGTTTGAAGGGCTCTAGAAAGTTGACTCAGAGGTTGTGGTGAAGAGTTCTAGAATGTTCACCATTAGTGACTGTTGAGTTCTAGAATGCTGGCATTTAGTCTGTTGTAAGAAGTTAAAGGGTTAGTTCACCCAAATATTAAAATTATGTCATTAATAACTCACCCTCATGTTGTTCCAAACCCGTAAGACCTCCGTTCATCTTTGGAACAGTTAGAGAAATGAGAGTAAGGCGGTGTGTCTACCAAAGAGTTTTTAGCCAGCTGAAAATGCTAGGCGTTTTTTTTTTTTCTGAACGCTTATCTGTGGGCATTATAGAATGCTTTGGAGGCACAGCGTTTAGCATACCTCTTTTTCATTTATATCTCAGCACATTTGTCTCTTCTGTTTTTTCATAGTTGCGGGACTCCACAGAACAGTTTCAGGAATATTACAGGCAGCGTTTGCGTGTGCAGCAACATCTGGAACAGAAGCAGCAGCAGAGGGAACTTTACCAGCAGATGCTGCAAGAGGGCGGAGTCCAGCAGCATGAGGCCCCGCCCACCGCCAAGCACAACCTCACAGAAACCTTCCTTACCAGGTTAGCAGAGCTCCACGTCACCTCTAACATCACATCCAAAGGTCAGCATTTGTTCTAGAGCTGCAATGATGTGCATCACACCCGCTGAAGTTTACAAACACAAAGACACAAAGTGAAATCTGATGCTGCTAAAATCAAAAGGAAAGGAAGCAGAGAAAAAGGCAAGGCAGGTTGAATATCAAATGAAAGGCTAATGAGATATAGATGAGAATGACCTCAGGGTCTTACAGATGGTACAGCGAGCTGCCAGGGAACTCAAAGTGGGTGGAGAATTCCCTAAGGAATACAAACACAAATACACACACATGCTCTTAACACCTACTTTCAACTCCCATTTACATAGTGTTTTATTTATTACCAGGCAGGGTAGTAGCTTGCATTTGTTCTTCCCAAGACAAATTGTCTCCTCCAGCCTGACAAGCAGGCTGTACTGTTTTTTTTTTTGTAATACCTGAAATTTATATTTTTATCACATATATGTAATATACAGTGGAGTAGTGTATGGATAATCTGTGGAGTAGTTTATTATTTAGGATTTTTCACACAATTTAGTTTTTACAGAAAACAACAGTATAATAAATATAAAAAAAAAATAGAATTAATGTTGTTTTTTTATGTTTCATTTGGTTTGTTTTCTTTTGCTTTTAGTGACAGCACTCGATATGATGTTAAAGCTTTACAAAATCCTGTTACTTTCTAGTTATATTTTACATTTTGTGTTTTTAATGTGGATTTCTTTAAACCTACTGTCCTTATAATATTTTGTGAGTTATTGGTAGACTGTAAGCCTCCAGTTGTCATCCCACTCGATGGCCCTTGAATTACAGACATGTGTGTTTCTTTCTGTCTGTCAATAAATAATGGAAAGAGATGAGAGATTCATCAAGATTAAGGAGATGGTTAAGCCTAAACATAAAGATTTTAGATTATAAAAAAAAAAAAGTTTAATAAATCCGTTGCTCTTTACAAAACACACTCCAAATGTCTGCAAATAGCAAGGATTTTTATTGGAGTATATTTATTGATGTTGTATGTGACTCAAATAATTTTTTCCCACCCCTTACAAAAATGTTTATTTAATGGTGCAAACACTGAAATCTGAGAATCACTGAACTCATTTTAGGACCCTCTTCTCTTGTCCGGCTTAGATACTTCTCTAGTTCTTCTGTTGCTGTGGTTACAGCGCACTTGTAAAACAGAATCATAACAAAGGGAGGTTTTGGAACCATGCCGTGCCGTTCCACTGGTGATGTCATCATTAAAGACCACAGCCATAAATAATGCAGCCTGTCAAAGGGGAAGGGAGGGCAGAAGAAACACTTATTGTTCTGTCAACAGAAGCCTTGCTGGCAGTGAAGACAAGTTTAGGTGTTTACTATAATGCCACAGAAATGAAATTTAAAACAGATTAAAAACTAATAAAAATGTGTGGCCTGTGTGTTCTGGCCTTATGCCACCTTCTTCAGGGGATTTTCAGGGGAAAACCCCATTGACAACTGGGAAATGACCAGTTGTGGAAATGGTGGGTGGTGTTTGGCAGAGATTAAGATGAATTTCAAATGAAGGGCTAATGAGATGAATCTCAGGCCTCTACAGATGGTGCTGCGAGTAGCTTTGCACCTTAAAGTGGGTGAAAAAACACAAACACAAATACATATTATAAGCTGAATGCACTTTGATGTGTGTGTCTGTAATGGAAAAAGTCTTTCATCAGTCCAGGGGCACAGAGCCCCACCAACTAAAAACCCATATTTTGATGCTATTTATTATTTGTATTTGTATTGGATTGTTGCCAAATATCCACTTAATCCAGTGCCCTTTTTGTTTTCTAATAGGGATGTCAACGATTAATTGTCGATAAGAGATGTGATCGATTAAAGGTATTGATGGTCAATTAAGAAGTTTAATTTGGGGGTGGGTGTGGCTCATGTGCAAAACACGTGCAAAATCAGCTGTGAGTAACAGGGCTGGATCTTTTGCGAAAACAATTCACTAATGTACAAATTACACTTTTAATGTGACACAAACTTCAAAAAAGTACATTAAAATAGGAACAATTCAAAGGCCTTTACCATGGAAAGCAATAGAAATTTAGTAACTAAGTTATGTTTAATTATTATTTTCCCAGATAATTATTTCATATTGGGCTCTGACAGGGCTGTGTATGGGACATGAGCAGGACAGAGCCCATCTCTTTTCTCGCATCTTCATGGGAATAAAAATTGACATCCCTATTTTCTGTCTTACAAAATATCTTATCCTAGTGTGTGAGTGAACATGTGATAAAATTATAGAATTATTAATAGAATAAAAATGAATCTTATAATCTAGCTCAAAGTTAAAAAAAAGTCCCATTTAACCAGAAATGTAACTTTTAGTATTCATGTTCGCAGTTTTAGTATTTATGTTCATGTTGCAGTTTTTATTGTGGTCACTCTGACAGAAAGCAACTGTATGAGCACATTCTTGTTACAGGTGTTTTAGATTAAACCCTTAAATAAAAAGATTACTGACTTGCAGAATCTCCGTAAAAGCAAACTGATTTTTTTTTACTTAAAGGGTTAGTTCACCTGAGAATGAAAATTCATCCATCTTCTACTCACCCTCGAAGCATCCTAGGTTTATGTGACTTTCTTCTTTCAGAATAATCCAGTCGAAGTTGTATTAAAAATTTGTCCTTGCCCTTTCAACCCTTTCAACAGGGGTAAGCAGGTATTTGTTGTCAACAGTTCAGAAGACGTGAAATAAAGTGCACGCATCTGTAATAAAACATCCCTCACACAGCTCCGGGGGCCGAATAAAGGCCCCCTGTAGTGAATCCATGCGTTTTTGTAAGATAAATATCCATATTACAAACATAATAAACACTTTTTTTTCACTTTTGCTAACCGTGGTGAACCGGAAGACGTGAATTTTAATTTAAATTCAAAATTATATTTAATTAAAATTTGTATTTGTATGTTTTGAGAAAGCTCCTGGCTTGTGTTGTGTGTGGTATGCATCACATGCTCAGCCCATGGCCATGCCGCCTGAGACCACGACTAGCTCCAAGATGACTCTAAAGCTTCATGTTTTTGTGTGTGTGTATGTATGCAGGTCTATTCAGAGACTGGAGGAACTAAATGTGGGAATGGATGATTTGGGAGAAGAGGTGCAGGCTCTCTCTCAGCAGTGTAATGGAGGCAGTAATAACACCAGTGTAGTGAGAGACGCTTCAGCCACACCACAGACACAGGAAGGGTGTGGAGGAGCCAGCGATGTGGTCACCAGCACTCCTCAGAGGTCATTAGGTCAAGCAGCCTGCCCTCCGCCCAGCCAGTCTCCTGTACTGTCCCAGAGGTGAGATTCACACTCAATCCTTTTACTTTCATTGAAAGAGTTTGAATATTTCTATATCAGTGCATCCATAATGTAAGATTGTTTTGGGAGCTTTTTGTCATATCTAATTCCAGTATGTTTTTAAAAGTAAAATTTGCTTTTAATGTTTTTGTAATTACTGTTTGGGTTCTTAATGGGGTTTTAAAAATAGTTTGTTATTTCCTGCAGTGCCCAGAGAGACAAAACTGGACACAATGACAGTAGTTTGACCTGCTCTAAAGGCCCAGAGGTACAGTTCGTCCTACAGCTCAACATAAAAAATCCAATGAAGCAGACTGTATCATATTTGATATGCAAATTTATAAGGCCTTTAAGTTAACAACATGATCAGTGATGCTGAAAAATCTGTTACAGACAATCTACTACATGCTTTCTGTCAATCTGATTGATAGTTTATACTTTTTTAGCAAGTAAAAGGTCTTTTAGGTATAAATCTAAAGTATAATATCATTCTAAAAACACTCCCTCCCATATTTTTTGTGTATGTGTAATTTAAGAGTATCAAATATGATCAATCGGGCTTAGGAATGTTTATTTGTACATCATCGCTGTATGTTTTACCTCTCAATTAAAAACTAGTGAACTGTGATTATAAAGCATTTAAATATTTAAAAAATATATTTTCTAAACATATTATTTTGAGATATTTAGTTATAACTGATATTTATCTGCCTTTTTAAATATATGTTCAAGTAAAAATCTCACTGGTTTACAAGCTGTCAAAACTTTAGCTGAAACTGCATCAAATTGTGTTTTTGCAAATTGTTCATTCTGTTTCTTTTATACTAAACTCCTGTATACATGGTTAACATTCACTGAATAACACATTCTCCTTCTGTGTCTCTCTAAACGCTTTAGTGTTGGTTTAATTACAGCTCTTAAAACTTCTCAGATCAAACACCGATTAGGGATTAATATATCGCCTAATCTTTAAAAAAACCTTCTCACATACAGAATGTTTTTATATGTGTGTGTTGCAGAAAGATAAATCAAAAGCCAGGTTTGTGATGGTCAACACCCTGGAGGATACGCAGGCGGTCCGGGCCGTGGCCTTCCACCCCACAGGGACAATGTACGCTGTCGGCTCCAACTCTAAGATGCTGCGTGTGTGTGCCTATCCTGACACACTGGACACGAGGTCAGCTGCCCACACGCTGTTATTATAAACACTAGAAAATGAAAAACTTTATGAAGTGTTTGAATTCTTTGCTATTAGAAAACATCAATACATATTCCTGTTCTTACTGTGAATGATTAATCAGTGCTTGTTATTTGTCATTGTAATGTTTCGTTAAAATTTTACTTGTTAAATCTAAACCTGTATGAATTTCTTTCTTCTGTGGAACACAAAGAAGATACTGTATTTAAAAAAAAATTTTGAAACCAAAATTATTTGGTTACCAACATTCTTCAAAAAAAAATTATTATTATTATTTTTTTTTTTAAGTCAGTTATATAGTTAACATGATCAGGAGTAAGTGATGACAGAATTTTCCTTTTTGGGTAAACTCCTCTGTTAATTCATAGAGAATCAGAATATATCTGTTGATATACTGTAGTTGTTTTGTTCTTTTTTAGTGGTTCGGGCACAAGTAAACCTCCTGTAATCTGCTTCAAGAGGAACAAGCATCACAAAGGCTCTATATATTGTGTAGCCTGGAGCCCATGTGGACAGCTACTGGCCACCGGCTCCAATGATAAATTCGTCAAAGTGCTGCCCTTCAACCCTGAAACCTGCAATGCTACAGGTGATTGCAAACAAATATTCATTAATCTTTAAGAAAGACACTACAGGCTTTTTGTCATGCACTGGCCAATTTTAAGATTTAAGGCTATTTGGCTTATCTGTTTGCATCTGTAGATTTGAATTACATTTAACATCTCCCCCCCCAAAAAAAAATTCTCCTGCACAGAGGCTGAAATCGCTTTGGATTAAAAGCATCTACTAAATGAATAAATGTAAACTTGTAATACAAAATTTTTTTCCAATTCTTAATGTAATCAGTCAACTGGTAAAGTATGGTGATATCTATTCGTTACATTTTGACTTTTACTTTAAGTAGTTTAATCCACACACATCCACAATGCCTCTCTCTGCTTTAGGTCCTGATCTGGAGTTCAGTATGCATGATGGGACTATCAGAGATCTGGCGTTTATGGAGGGTCCTGAGAGCGGAGGGGCGATTTTAATCAGTGCAGGAGCCGGAGACTGTAACATCTATACAACTGACTGCCAGAGAGGACAGGGCCTGCACGCGCTGAGCGGACACACAGGTACACACACGAAAATATATGACTTTATATTATATGCACACAGATTCTCGTAAATATGTTCATTCCTAATGTGATTTGTATGTGTCTTCTCTCCTCAGGTCATATCCTGTCTCTGTACACGTGGGGGGGGTGGATGATAGCGTCCGGCTCTCAGGATAAGACGGTGCGCTTCTGGGACCTGCGAGTGCCCAGCTGTGTGAGAGTGGTGGGGACAGCCTTCCAAGGAGCAGGTGGGCTTCACCTGCTTTATTTTTTTACACTTTAGCACTTTGTCTGCTAGAACATGGTGTTAGCTGGTTTTACATGGTCTCTAGCTGGTCCACGCAGGTCATTTATGCTTATTGGTTGGTTCAGACTGGTCTAGACGGTTGACCAAGTGCTGGTAAGGCTGAAATAGTCATGGTAAAGCATTTAGGTCAAGCTGATCAGAAATGGTTACAGCTATCATGTTTCAAAAACCAGCTTGAACACCTTGAGCTGGTATGACCTGGTAAATATATATCTGATATATATACATCAGATATAATATATATCAGTATATCTGAGTCGATTCACTGGAAACATTACATGGCCTCCATCTTGCATACTAATGTGCTCAATCTGCCAATTTGGTTTTATATTACAAGATTTAAGTCCCTTTCAGACCAGTCTTATTTTAGTATCATTGAGAAAATGTAGGTTTTAGAAGTATTTTGAATCAGACTTTATTTTTACATGTTGTTTTCATTTTAATTTTAGTTGAACATTTAATAATGTTCTTTGTTTTTCTCATTTATTAAATAACACATTTCATATTTATAAATATTTTATTTTATAATATAATTAAAATGTTGCCCTAACGACCAATTGTTCAATGTTTTTAAACATTTTATTTTATTTTATTTTTTAGTTTTTCAGGTTTTTTTCCAAGTAATTAAAGTTTTGTTGTTGTTGTTGTTGTTTTTTTTCATACAGTAATACATTCTAATTGTTCAGTTAATTATGACACTATCCCCTGGTTTCACAGACAAGGCTTAGGCCTAGTCCTAGACTAAAATATGAATCTGAGCTGTTTCAACTGAAAGAAACTTGCACTGACTGGTCTTAAAACATGTCAGTGCCTTTGTTTTGTCTTAAGATGCACACCAGTAATGCTTTTTTCTAAGGCATATTTATATAAATAACTGGTTTAGGCTAAGCCTTGTCTATGAAACCATCTTTACGTCTTTATACCACATTCAGAAGTATTGTGAGAAATAACAATATAAAATGAATATAAATCTTATCTCCTGGGTAACCAGATTTGGTCAGTGTTGCTGCTGAACTGTAATAGTACGTGTGTGATTGTTCATGTGGTTTATGTGGTGTGTGTGAATTCACAGGCAGTCCTGTGGCATCGGTGGCAGTGGACCCGAGCGGGCGTCTGTTGGCATCAGGGCAGGAGGACAGCTCCTGTATGCTGTATGACATCAGAGGCGGGCGCATGGTTCAGACGTACCGGCCACACTCCAGCGATGTCCGGTCGGTGCGTTTCTCCCCCGGCGCTCATTACCTGCTCACAGGATCCTACGACAACAAGGTCATCCTCACCGACCTGCAAGGTGAGATTTCAGATGACCCTCAGTGTTAAAGTTCATTAAATGTTTCATTGTAGAATTTTTGTGTATTTGTCATGTTTATTAGTTTTAAAAATATTTTATTAAATATATATATCTATATATATATAGATATATATATATATATATTTATCTATATATCTTTTTCTTAAATATATTCATTTTTGAACATGTTCTCTCTGCCGTATCCATTTATCCATTAAGCATTTTTTATTAGATGCTGGTTTTAACTCTGCCATGAAAATAACCAAAGAAGCTGGAATGGCAGTAAACACAAACAAACATACACATTTTAAATATAGATTTTTATTTCAGTTTTATTTCTTTCAGTTTATTTTATTTCAATTAATGATGTTTTTCGGTAACTGTAATAACCTTGCATGACATCTATTTATTTTATTTTATTTACTTTATTTTATTTTACAAAATGTTTACACATCAAATGAAACTAGTGTCATTATAGTTTTTATTTATTAAGTTTTTATTTTAATTATTTTGAATCTTTTTTTTATTTTTATATATTTTTTTTTTCATTTATATTTTAGTTAAAGGTTGTTTAGCTATTTTTAGTAGTTTTTGTTGTTTTTAAGTTTATATAAATTTAATTGATTTTATTTCAGTGCATTAAGTTACACTAAATGAAAATGAAAAATGTTTTTTTACTTGTTTCACTTTTTATTTATTAAAATAATGCAGCCCTAAAAATGACTTATACATTATTTTAGAATTACTTACATTTTTGCATGGTTGCATGAAGGTTATAAAAAGCTTGTGATAAAAAAGGAATTGAAAAATAATACAAATATTTAGTATTTATTTATTAATATTTATTTAGACAGTTTTTTTATTTTTTGGAGGGGCATCATTTCTTTTTCTCCCATGTATTCAATGTGTGCCAAAGGGGCAGCATAAAACATTTTATCAGGCCTTCCACAGTCAAGACGAATTTTTTTTTTTTTTTTTTTTTTTTATAATAATACATTTTGTAAATGTAAATATGTAAACATTTTAAGCATTTAAAGTTTGTTTAAAAGCAAAAGCAGTTTTGGACAATTGTATGTGTTCACAGGTGACCTGACGAAGCAGCTGCCGTTGACCGTTGTGGGAGAGCATGCTGATAAAGTGATTCAGTGCAGGTGGCACACACATCACCTCTCTTTCCTGTCCTCCTCTGCTGACCGCACGGTCACACTCTGGACACAGGCCACGTAGAGCCAGCTCTGGCCACTAGAGGCAAACAGCACATGTATATACAGTATGTGTGTGCGCTGTGCTTCTGTTTTGAGTCCGTTTGTTATAAGTGTGTATTTATTTTGTGTTCCTGGAAGTTGAGTTCTTTATCAGTGAACGGCTGAGATAAGTGCAAACCTTTTTTATGTACATATTATCTGATTGATTGCCAGTGTGTCTAATGGCCCTGAGCCATATTGGGATGCGATGCTTTGTTGTAGTGTGCTAGCTTATGTATGTGTTCCCCATTCACAGAACCGTCGCTCCACACAGACTCAGTGGTGTCATCTGATCTAGACTGTGGCCTTCCTCTCTGTGTGTCTAATCTCCACACATCTGTACTTGCCTGTTTGAATCTAGCCTCTTGAAACAGATGCAGTATTCATTATCTGAGTAATTTTTGATGTATCACTGCAAACTGTATGAATGCAACCTGACTGAGTGAAAGATGTACATGCAGTCCAATGCTTGTCTAAAAAAGTGAACATTATTATGACCTGCTGCAAATACTGTTTCGAAATTCAGCTGCTCGTGTAAATATCAAAAGCAACCTTAATGTAAACTGCCTTTAAAAATGCTGTCAAGTTAGTCTCATTTATAGTGGTTAATGTTTGAATTTTACTCTTTTTTTTTGCTTGAAACAGTCTGCAGCCCTTGTGAGTGCCTCTGAATTGATGGCATGGTTAAAGTATTGATTTTTTTAAAATGTAGATGAAGGGAATCTGTGTCCTGTAAATGTCAGTATATAGCACTAAAAACTTCAAATGAAATGTTTTGGATGTTGGCACACAGGTTTGTTAAACGGGTGAAATAGTTTGATACTATGATCTTGCACTTTTTGTGTTTTTTAACATCCACTTCCTGTTTTTGTTTCGATAGCACTTTTGGTTTTTGTATAGTTTATGTTGTATATTTTCCAATGATGTAGATTTTATTATTTAATCTTAAGTTTTTACAATTAATTTTAAAACAAAGCCAAACTAACATGTGGACACATTTATATGCTGAAGCAGCTCTCATTTGAACTCATGTAGTGAAATATTGTGTCATTCCTGTAATCTTTTCTAAATCATATTTGGACATCAATGACTACAGTAAAGGCTCATGGGACAAGTCTGCTGCTGTTATTTCTGAATAAATAACCCTATTCTCTGCTATGCCTCCATTAATTTGTATTAAGCACTAGTTGCTAATTTCTTGCTGATTTACCTTAATAGGTCATCACATTAACTATGGACAATATGTGTCCAAATAACGTTTTGGCTTAATTTTGAACAGATGTTTTCATTTTCAAACGGTCTGCTGACAAAAGTTTATCTAAAATGCCTCTGTTTTCTAAAATACACGGTCGAAATACAACGTTTCTAAATAAGTAACATTCAAAGTTATTTCTATATTTGTAAATGCAGACCCTGCATATTTGCATAGCTTATTTCACTTGAGATGTTACACACTACAGTGAATGAAACTCTGCCTATGGACTAGAAAAAAAGAATATTTATATGATATAGACCAAGTAAATAATCCAGTCTTATTTTATTTAAATTCTAGGCCATTGGTTATACAGTAGCCTATACTTCTAATATACAAATGGCGTGAAGCAGCTGGGTGACTGACGTAACGCCTTAATGTACACGTCAAACCTATGTCATTTACATAATGGAAAACTGCTTTCGGTTTTTCTCTGGCGCCACGGGAACTGTGCAACTTTTCTCTTTAGGTTAAACTAGTTCGTTTAAACAAGCTAAATTTTACGATTGCGTGTTAGATGCGATATATTAAGCGTTACAAAGTACCTGGCTGATCGGCATTTCATTTTAATTCGCGGATCAAGGTCTGTTATCAGAAACGATGAGCAGCTTTGGTAAGCGCGATCTGACTTGACAAACTCCCAATAGTTTGATGCAAATCTAAATCTCAATTTTTTACTTCTAAATAATTAACCAGGCTATTTATTTTTATAATGATGAGTTACAAAACTTGAAATAGGCCTATGGTTTTAATGTGCAGCAGACAAATAATCGTTTGTGTATTTGTTTAATGCCCAGAGGCCCAGTTTGTGGATGGCCACTTCGCTGTGCTTGTTCAGAGGGTTACCTCAGTGATGGCAATAGCAGATGAACTAAAAAATAAGAAAATGATACATAATGAAAAATATTCAGAGATTGGAAAAGAACAAACCGACCAGGGCAAAATGAGAAAGCTCTTTGAAGCACTAAATGCTGGAGGAGACAGAGTGAAAAATGACTTTTATTATGCTCTGAGAAATCATGAACCATACCTCTTCAGAGAACTGGGTAAGAGAATCTACAGTTGGTGTTAGTTTGATAAGTTTATAAACTTGAAGCTACCTGTATGGGTAGTCTAATATGACCTGTTGTGTGGCTGATAGCAGGTGGTGAAGCGATGGATTACATCGATGGCCACCAGAACAACCAGCTACAGTTAAACTGAATAGTGAGTGAACCCTGTTTTCAATTACATGTTGTATTATCATATCAAACACTAAAATTAAAAAGAAAATGTTGGAAGGCAAAGCAAATTCTCTCAATTTTTTTTTTTTAATTGCTGATATCCTGTCATTGATCAAAAATGAGCATTAATACATTGTTCACTCGAATGTCTAATTTATAGATGAAAGTTTAAAACACAAATTAATAACAAATATTAAATACAGTCCACAATGTTAGTAAACATCCTGTAATGTTTCTTTACCAGACGAAGCCCTCTGCACACATGAAACCAAAGACCTCTGCAACCAAGACACGCAAACAGATGTCACTTGGAAAATAAGATGCAGCTGAAGATGAAGAAAGTTCACACGATTTAAAATTGTCATCATTTATTCTCCCTTGTGTAATTGAAAACCCACCTTTTCCCATAATTTTTCATCTTTTTTTAAACTTTATGTTCAGTATGTGTGTGTGTGTGTGTGTGTGTGTGTGACCAGGGACCAAGAAACCAGTCTTAAGTGTCAATTTTTCTAAATTGAGATTTATACATCTTCTGAAAGCTAAATAAATAAGCTTTCCATTGGTGTATGGTTTATTAGGATCGGACAATATTTGCCCAAGGTACAACTATTTGAAAATCTGAAGTCTGAGGGAGCAAACAAATCTAAATACTGAGAAAATCGCCTTTAAAATTGTCCAGATGAATTCTTAACAATGCATATCACTAATCAGAAATTACATTTTGATATATTAACGGTAGGAAGTTTACAAAATATCATCATGGAACATGATCTTTACTTAATATCCCAATGATTTTTGCCATAAAAGAAAAATTTATAATTTTGACCTATACAATGTATTTTTGGCTATTGCTACAAATATACCCCAGTGACTTATGGCCCAGGGTCACATAGGTTTTCCTTATGAAGGCAAACACTTTTATTCAGTTTTTTATGCTAAAATCACAAAAGTTTATACATCATCATCCATAGTTATTTAGCCAAATCGTAATATTATAAAAGATTTTGGGAAAAAAAGTAAATATTTTATTGCAGTGCTTGCAAACATCTTGATATTCGGTTACATTGCAGATTATATACATTGTAGTTCTTTTTTTCAAATGCAGGTGTTGAACTTGTGTACTATATGTACACCTACTTTTTAAAAAACTTTTGTACACCCACTTTTTAATACATTTATGATTAAATTTAAATCAAGGAAACTCATCCATTGACTTGCATCAGTGATGTCATAATTCTTGTGAATGGTCATATACTTGCTTTTATGTAACTTAGAGCTGCATTTGTAATGTTGAATGCATTTATATTCTTTATTTTCTTTCAAACTGTGTTCAAATAATGTGCTTCTCTTTTCACTGGATTCCCTTCTCATGGATACATTGATAGCTTTGTGAACTGGTTTACACAGTGCATTTTTAATTTTGTAATTTGCATTACATTTCTTACCTGGCAAATAATTTAATTTGATTATTCTGGATACTGATATGTCAAAAGATTACAAGGTGTCTGGTGTTACTATACTTCAGATCTATCTATCGCCAAGGTATGAGCATGAGCCCATGATTTCAATGGAGCAAAGAGGGCAGGAATGATAAGGGAAGTATTTGTTAGTCTTCTGAAAACAACCAGCCCAAACTTGCCTGGACAGCCTGTACACACCCATTTTGCACAAATTTCTCAAATACAGAACCAGAAAACCATTTCATCTTCATTTCTTGAGATGCAGTCTGATACCATGACTGAAAAAATCTAGTGACCATATAGTGTGTTAAAGGGACCTTCAGTTTATTTAGAATAAATTTGTGTTGGCTGGGATGGTTGACTAAATCTGGAGAGTTTTAAGAGTTTTGGCTGCTGTTGTCCTGCCTTGTGCATGTTTACAGAAAAATGGCTGAAGCCAGTATTTCATGGGCTGAGGATCAGGTCATCTGTAAAATCTGTCTAGATCTACTGAAGGATCCAGTGACCATTTCCTGTGGACACAGCTACTGTATGAGGTGTATTACAGGTTACTTGGATCACGATGATCAGAAGAGAGTCTACAGCTGCCCTCAGTGCAGACAAACCTTCACTCCAACCCCTGTGTTAAGTAAAGACACGAGGACTGAAAAACAGGTAAAGCAGTTATGGTTATGCTAATGCTAACGCCTAAACAGGTAGATTGTTGTAATATTAAAAACATTTCGTCTTATCAGCTCCCTCTTTTAATAAAGTTCTGGGCGTTTTTGGAGGTAAACAAATATAAAAATTACTTTGTCTTCTTACAAATTAAACGGTTTTCTACATTACTTGCAGTAAATCTACTGTACTGTTACAAAATCTCAAAACAGCTTTAAAAATGTTTTGTATGTGCATAGAAATCAAACACCAATCAATAGTTTCTTCCTTTCATTGAAACAGAGTAAAATGCATATATTTCAGACCAGAAACAGGTTATATGAAGTCTAATATGACGCATTGTTACAAATTGCTTCCTCCTTTCCGAATCATTGTTCCAAAGATTATTTATTCCTCTTTAACTGTGAGTTACCTGCTCCTTACTTTTTTTCTTTTACTATGTCATGAACAATTAGTTGTTCATAACAGCCTGTGCATACAGTACAATATGGATTTAATGCTAATGTGGTTTTTGTACTCTTTGCACAGAATTGTAAGCAACAATATAAAACTACCATGTGTATATTGCCTTTTTGAATTTCATTGTTTATTTATTATAATTTTTTCTTAGTGCACCACTTACAACATTGTGCTTTAAAATATTTCCATACAGAAAAAAGAAAAAGGACCTACTTATCACATATGCATGGCAGCTGTAAGTAATGCGCTATCTGATAAAAGGAAGATATGATAGAAAGAATTTATTCTAAAGTTTAATTGATTAATAATTTGAGCAGTGGAAGAATATGTTTCAAAAAACTTAATGTGATTTTCTGGACCATTTCAAGCTCTACGTGTTTTTAATCGCTCAAAAGAAAAAGAAAAATTGAATTTAAAAAGAAAATTGTGCTGAACAGTTTTTGCATTCAGATTTGTATAAGCAGATTGAGGTTAATTAGACTGGCACTTTATTTTTTTCCTTTGTGTTTCCAGTCTTGTGATCTGGACTATGGTGAAACTGAAGAGTTCGATGGTTACATTTCAGATTTACAACCTAGACCTACAAGAGATGACCTACAAAGACAGGTGATGAAAATATATGGAAGAGGTAATGCTACTTACTGTTACATTCAGAAAGGAGTTTTGAATTATTTAATAGTGTATTAAAACACATTCTAAGGTTGAACATTTCATCAAGGCCTAAATTAATGTATACTGTGATTAGCTAATGTTTTATTTACAGTATGTCATTAGTTGTGGGCTCTCATTTACCACTTTAGCAGTTTGCTTATTAACCCTTTTTTTCTATTTATTTGCTTTTTAACCATTTTTCCATAGAACAGTGCAACATGGTTTGTTGGTACAAGTCTTCAGTCATTGACAAGTCCAAGTTTGTGGCAGAGTGTAATCTTGATGAAAGTGTGGATCTGGCCGCCTGTTACATTGAACCAGTGATCATTCAGAAGAGCAAAGAGAAGACTGAGAAATACTATCGTGGAGATGGGAGGTCTGTGGATGCTTCATCTCATCTGTTATCAAATGACAAGAATCACAGCATCAGAATAGACCAGCTGTTCAGTCCTGACACTGATGGAAACACACAGAAAACTGTGATTCTCAGTGGAGATTCTGGAAGAGGGAAATCCTTCACACCACAGAAGATCATGTTGGACTGGGCTTCTGGAGAACTTTACTCTGAAAAATTTGATGTAGTTTTTCTTCTGAAGTTTGAAGAGCTGAAGTGTATTTCTGAGGAGATGAGCTTATTTGAGCTTTTGAGCTGGAGTTGGAGCTTAAAATCATATCAGATCTCACAGATACTGGAGTCAACAACACCAGAGAAAGTCCTCTTCCTCATTGATGGAATTGATGAATATGTATCTCACCCACCCAGTCATTTCATGTTACTACACACTAATCCATCCAAAAGAGCCCGACCCATGGACATTCTTACGAACCTGTTGATGGGAATCTTGCTACCTGAGTCATTCATTATTGTCACCACAAGATCTCTAGCTGCTGATGCAGTGATGAACCTCCTCAAGGGTCCTCAGCGTTTCACTGAGATTATGGGCTTCTCTGAGAGAGGGGTGCAGGAGTACTTCCAGAAGTTCTTTCAGGATGAACAGCTCTTCAGGAAAATGTATGAGAGAGTGAAGATAAATGAAAGCCTCCTGACTGCCTGCTCTGTGCCTTTGCTGTGTTGGATGGTCTGTTTTTGTCTGAAGAAACACTTAACAGATGATGATCGTGTGATGAGAGAACTAAAGACGAACACCTCCATATATGTGCACTTTGTGTCCACTCTACTGGAGCAGCATGACCAGAGTCAGTCTGTCCTCACCATGCTGAGGAGTCTGGGTCAGCTGGCAGAGAGAGGGATACAAAATCAACAAGTTTTTTTTTGATGAAAAGAGTTTAGCTAAGACTGGCTTACATCCAGCTAAAACTTTGTTCTTGTATAAAGATGACCTTAGAAGACAAGAAAAACATGAACCAGTTTATAAGTTTATCCATTTCAGCTTTCAGCAGTTCTTCGCTGCGCTTTATTATGTATTGTTAGATGAAGAAGTGTCCTGGTGGAAAGTCAGGGAGCTGTTTAAATTGATGGAATCAGAAGCTTTAATTTGCTGGTCATCTCCTCTTTTGAGAGGTAGACTATCAAATCCCATCCCTTCAGTCATGATGTTTCTCTGTGGTCTCTTAAATGAGAAAGTGAGCAGCTCAATCTTTCAAAAGATCAGGTTAACGGTTCCTCACACCATGAAACTGAAAAAAAGGGAACTAAAGAAAAAGCTGATGAAAAGGATTCCTGCAATGACACGGCAGTATGGATTTGAGTTATTTGCTCTCCACTGTCTGTATGAGCTTCAAGATTTGTCATGAAAGCTCTTAAAACACACAATGTCATGAACCTGTCTCACGTTTCCCTGAAGAGCACAGACTGTTGTGTGCTGCTGTACTGTCTTCAGTGCTGTTCAAACATCAGATACCTGAACCTCATGTACTGTAATTTAACAGCTGAGAAACTCAAGATTCTTCAGCCAGCGCTCTGTATATGTGAGAATCTGAGGTCAGTGTGTTCGCATGGAGAAACACTTGTAAATTCAAACTTAATTCTGTATTAAAACTCATTTTAAAATACATTTACTAATTTTTTAAATATATACATGTAAATCATTTCATTTTAAATTAATTTATTGTGTTTGGCTCAAGGTTTTCAGTAAAGCACCTATCAGAAGTTGGAGATTTGATCCAGGTTCTTGGTAAATCTAAGTTCTTAAAAAAAATAAGGTAATTTTAACAAACATCCTGCGTCCCATAAATAATAAATTATAGTATTTCACGTAAAAGGATTAGGGCCAAGCAATAATAATAATAATAATAATGATGATGATAAAAACATCTTGAGATTGAAGTCATTAAAATATGATATTAAACTAATTAAATAAAAAAATTGAAATAAAATGTTGAGATTAAACATTAAATTTAGAGAATGAAGTTGTGTTTTGAAGATAAAAGTTGTTATATTTTGAGAAACAAAACTGTATGTAATTGAAAAATGTAATGTAATTGATTTTTGATGATTTCATGGTAGTTTTAATAATATTTCAGAAGCTCCAGATCCCATCTATTTTATATATAACCAATGACTATTTTATTTAGAACATGCCCTTTTGTTGTATGTCCTTACGACAACACATCTAAAACCACAAGGTTGAGTAAATAACAAAATTCTCATCATTAAGTGGACATGTACTTGATCTCTGAAAATCAATATGCTGCAAAATCCCACATTATATAAGGTACCTTTACTATGTGTACTTGTCAAAATAAAATATTAGATTCAGGTTTGTGTTCATGCTGTATTGCAAAACTCTTTTAAGACTGGATGAAATTAAAGGGTTACTCCACACCAAAATTAAAATTGTGTCATTAATCACTTACCCCCATGTCATTCCAAACCTGTAAAATCTTTGTTTGTCTTCGGAACACAATTAAATATATTTTGGATGAGACCCGGGAGCCTTGTGTCTGTCCCATAGACTGCCAAGTAAATTACACTGTCAAGGTCCAGAAAAGTATGTTCAACCGTAACGTTATGAAGCGACAACAATACTTTTTGTATCCGGATAAAAAAAAATAACAGAGCATATGCTCTTCTGTGTACTGCTCAGATTCTCAAAAATGGTGCCTAGCTGGAGCGAGACAGAGGAGACAAATTGTTGGGGGGTCATTTAGGTGTTATTTATTTTTGTTTTATTCGTGTACAAAAAGTATTCTCGTCACTTCATAATGTTACGGTTGAAACACTGATGGCAGATGGACTATTCTGACGATGTCTTACTTTTCTGGACCTTGAAAGTGTAATTTACTTGGCAGTCTATAGGACAATCATAAGCACCCCAGGTTTCATCCAAAATATCTTAAATTGAGTTCTGAAGATGAATAAAGCTTTAACGAGTTTGGAACGACATGGGGGTAAGTGATTAAAGGGGTGGTTCGGGATTTTTAACATCGGACCTCATTTTTAGGTCAGCCTGGTTGTTATTCATCAGTGGAGACATTTTTTTTTTTTTTAAATATCCAGTCCTTATATTTGGATAGTTGGCCGGTGCTAGGCTAGCGCGAGTCAATGGGTATATGTTAGCCAGCCATTAAAAACCTTTTTACCCACTCCACAGTGCACCAAACGCAAATCAATTATAACACTAGACTATCGATGCAAATGTCCGTTGAGAGAATAATGTTAGAAATCAAACTTACCTTTCATCTCAATGATCCTAAAGGAACTAGTTTCTCAGCCGCTGCGGAATTTTACTTTGCTCCGGTTAGTAATGCGGCAAAAAGTAAACACAGAACAGAAGCGCACTACAGTCGTTACATCCAGCTAACCGGCTCACTCGGTTGCCTAGGTAATCAATATCACTCCGCTGCTGCTGTTGACAATGCTTATGATTACAGGGAACAAATTATAACTAATGCAATGTGATGAAAGGTAAGTTTGATTTCTAACATTATTCTATCAACGGACATTTGCATCGATAGTCTAGTGTTATAATTGATTTGCGTTTGGTGCACTGTGGAGTGGGTAAAACGGTTTTTAATGGCTGGCTAACATATAACATATCTGTGCTGGTGACATCACTCTCCAGTATCGTGCAGTGGATGGAGGTTTCCTCAGTGAAGAGCTGGAGAGGCTTCAGTGTGAGAGAATTGGTCCTGTGATTGATGTGACAGTGATCTCAGGGAAACTGGAGGAGGCCCATCTACCTCATTACACCTGTTTATCAGAGTCAGACCCCTCTCTCACACAAAGTGTAAAGGTCCTCAATATTGAAGATGAAGGAATATCCTTGGAATCAGTGGAGCTGACTCGTTTTCATGCCAAAATACTTAAACCATCTTTTTCTCCTAAAACGATGCTTATGAAACTAGGGATATCAGTAAAAGTGCACTGTGATCTACTGATCTTCATGACACAAAAGAACCCCGTCATTCTCCATGTGTATTTTTTCCCATCAGATTTACTTTTTAAAGAAAAAATTAAAACAGAGGAAAAACTGAGTCATCCAATCAAGTGTTCAAGACCTGAAACTCCACTGCGGATGATGAAACAACACAGTCTTGATGTTCCTGGAGCTTCTGTCCAACCTGAAGCAATCAAATTAAGAGGTGACATCGAGCCAAACTTCTTTCAGGTCAAACATCCTGTGGTCAATGACATCAAAATGTCACTCAGCCAAGTTAATGATCAGAAATCAGTTTGGACTGCAACAGTTTGGAAAGAATTAATCAACATGCATCCAAACAGGGCTGAGAATTTGTTTCAAACTGGACAAAACCAAAATACACCACAATTGGCTGTCACCTTTGATAAAGTTCAGTTTTTTGATAGAAATTGGTGTGCTCTTATTAAAAGTGTTGAGAATGTGAATAACATTGCAGACAACCTGCTGCAGAAGCAAATCATTCATGAAGAATTATATTTTGAAATCACACATCCAACTTCAACCAGTGAAGCCAGCATGAGGAAGATCTGCAGCATAGTGCGTAAAGGTAGTGACACTGTGAAAGAAATGTTCATCTGCATTCTTCTGGAAGAAGATCCCGACCTTTTAAATCATCTGCCTTTACCTGACTCTTAAACTTTTTTGCTTGATGATTCTACATGCTATTCCTTACGAAAAAGAAGTTTATTCGCGTATGCTATTAGTATACTTATTTTAAACAAAAAATTGGAAAGTATGCTTTTAGTTTACTTTTTATGTACTTCTCAGAAATGGGCTTTATGTACTCTTCATAAATATACTTAAAATGTAATTTAATTATACCTGACTTATACTTACAAAAATTCTAATTATATTTGAGCTATATTCCTAGAATCAGTGTTTTCATTATTATATGGTAGAGAGCATTAATACACATCTTCTGTACAGAATTTCCAAAAAAACACAAGTGAAGAAGAAAACACTAGATACTAACACATGTAACACGATCATCTGACATGAAACAGCATCAGAACTGTAACGTTATGGAATAAAATGACAGATGAAGAGGTAATAATTATAGTCAAGCTTTGGGGTGTTGATCGACTCCATCTATATTTTGATTATCATTCTGAATCCAATTCAAAGTCTTTTTTCAGCTTTTTGTTCAAAATATTATTTCTTTATATTTTATGAAACACATTAAAAATGTTTAAAAAATAATCCATCAAGCTAGAATAAAATATTTTTGTTTACAAGCAGATACCGTTCTTTTCTTTGGATGTTTTGTATGTTCAGATATTCATGTAACAAAATATATACACATTAAAACCTAAAAAGGGATATAGTAGTATACTTAAAGTTTGATGTAAAGTTCACTTAAAGAAAACTTACGAGAATACTTGCAGTGTAAAACTACTAGACTAGTAATCAGTATACCTATAAGTTTACTTTTAGTATAATTGCAGTACAATTGCAGTACACGGTTAAAGAATGTAACAGATTTTTGTTGATTTTATGGTAATTTTAGTCATATTTCAAAATGGAAGTAAAAAAAACTGTTGCAATATATTTTCCTGTCTGATAAGAACACTGAATAATGTGAATGCTAAATATTTCTTTACAGGTTTATTTCTATACAGTTGTGTTGTAATGCTTGATGGTTCGTGACATATATTTGGAAGAACTCTGCATTTGCCATTGTTACTTACCTATGATGAATTTAGGCTGAAGGTCTGAACATGGACATTTCACTCATGTTAGATGTGTCAACGTCACATTTGCAGTAGGCCATATTATATGAATTTGTGGCTGGTAGATGGAATGATAAAATAATGTTATCAACCAGTTAACGGCCATTTCAAAAAAGTGTTTGTTCGTAACTATTAAATTTGCTTTTATTTCTGTTTCTGGTTATGTTTCTGTCAGCATTTCTATTGCTTCTGTTTTCAATCCTTGAACTGGTTCAGAGCCCTGGTGCAGACAGACAATATGAAGAACAGAGGGAAAACATCATGTAAGAATTAGGAAAATGGGAATTAATAAAGGATACATTGGAATGGGGTGAATTAACAGGCAAAAGTTGAACACAGTAATTAACTGAAGTTTTACCAGGTTCTTGATATGTCATTATTTGTCATAACTAGTGAGGCATTTTGCATTCAATTCTGATTCATTACCGTAAAACTGAGTCTCATATAATATGCAGAGGAAGATCTGACCCCTGACTGTTGGCAACCCTACTACAGGCGCACATCGAATCTACCCGCAACTTCATCTTGCACTCAATATTGTTTAACTTACGTTATAGTTTATTTAATCTAATAAACTAATTCAGTAAATGTAAAATAAATCCGCAGACTGTTTTGAAGGCTGCTTCCTCAAGGAGATCGCATTTTGTAGGCCACATACATCATAGAAGTTGCCTCGTTTGAATCATTAACGTTAGATTCAATCCTAAAGAAATTACAACAATTTACACCTCACAATGAATAATGGTCCATTTTAGAATTAAGACACCCTTCATGTATGTAGCTGACAAATGCGACAGTCTTCGAAATGGTGCTTGGTAGCAAATAATAACTGATTCAATCATGGTGTAAATTGTCAAACTGCCTCACTAGTTATGACAAATAATGACATATCAAGAACCTGGTAAAACTTCAGTTAATTACTGTGTTCAATTAGCATCACTCACCTGTCTTTACTCCTCCTGATCGGCCATGTTGAAGAGACTGTAGCGAGTGACTCACGTTCATGTGTCTGTTCCCGCCCTGGTTGTTAGACAAAACGTGATTGGTTGGAGAGAGAGCGTGCTGTGATTGGTCAGCATAACACGGGCGTTATCTGATTGGGTTAAGTAGACGGTGGGTGGAGTCGACCTATATGTGTATTTTGGTGACGCTAGAATTGTGTCAAAATCCACAAGTGCGTGAGATGATCGACAAATGCGCAGAAAGCAATTCACAAATGTACAGAAAGCGATTCACAAATGAATGCAGGCAGAATTGTGCTTGTGACATGAAACATATTTGTGAATACGTTTTTTACTAGAGAATACATTTTTTATATATTTGTGAATTTAATTATTTTTTGTTAAACTCCTAACATATATTTGTTGATCTCATTCTATCCATTTGTGGATACGATTATTTTTTTGTGAATAGCTTTACATTTATTTGTGGATCATAATCTATTTATTTGAAATATTGCTACAATCCTACATATCTTTCCAGCTCAGATTGCATTGGGTTTAGCGTATAGATACAGACGGTTGGTCTGTGAACGCCCCCGGGAACGCCCCGTCACGTGATTTGAATTTAGCCCGTGGGGGAAAACATTGCCTTGGCCCCAATTGAAATACACGGGACAATCACGCCGAAGAGTTGCTGTGTCGTTTTCTGTACCTCCAATAAACTAACAAATTATGAATTGAAGTTCTACATCCTTCCTTAATAAACATACAGAGCCGGAAAGGATGACAAAATGGCTACAAGCAATAAGTTGTGAGGATGATCAAGGGAAGTTGTGGAATCCCAAGACTTAGCATGTGTTTGTGTGCAGTCGGCATTCATCTCAGGCAGGCTATATTAACATCGTGTTCATTATTAACGTTATCAAAACTGTGAAAGGTTGTTTCAGAAAGTGGCATGCATATATAATTAGCCTTATCATTCTACCTGAAGCAAAACTATGGCTACGTTCACACTGCAGGCTGAAACGACCCAATTCCGATTTTTTTGCCCCTATGCGACCTGTATCAGATCTTTTCATGACAGTCTGAACGACACAGATCCGATCTTTTCAAATGTGACCCAGGCCACTTGGGTATATGGAATGATATTGCGGACTTTATTCAAAAGGAATTGCAAATTGTATTTGCAATTGCGTTTTCAATATGTGGACGCATAAAATGTGACATAATCCAAACGCAAATGCAAATCGCGCATTACCGTTTTCATTTTCGATTAAGTGAACGCACAGTGTCTGCCAAATTTAAAATGGAAATGCAAAGTCCGTTTGCAATTGTGTTTCCCATATCTTACGAGCTATTAGCCTGTCATATTTAAATAGCAATATTAATTACCACATTTACCTTTTCACTCTCTCTGCACTGTGCATGTAAACTGCACACTAACTTCAGCCGCCAGAAAGTTGGTCACCAGATGACACAGTAACCAGTTAAACCGTAACACCGGGAAGATTAGGCAAATAGACTGGTGACGTAGGTCTGCGTGCGTTTCTCAATACAAAGTACGCTGATTTCGGACTTGCATCCTCAGTAGTTCAGACTTTGTGCATTCGACTCGGGAGTGTGATGTCTGCGAGGACGCAGGTCCGGTAATTCTGCAAACAGCAGCGTACTTGACAACATGTCAGCTCGCCTTGACTACTGCAATTTTCCTCACTGTATGATCGCCCGTTTGGCGGCTGAAGTTAGTAGGATAAACAAAAAAATAAAGAACGTCTGTGTTGGCCCGGGTTTCGAACACGCGCTAAAAGACGGCATGCCGTGAGAGATGACAGTCACTAACCACTGAGCTACCAAGCTACAGAGAATCAGCACTAGATCTCTAGATTCAAGACAGGACTCTCGGCTTTACATCGTGCAGCTGCTGAATCAAGGAAATGTGACCGTGTTAACTTGTGGCCTGTGTTTACCTATTATGAAAATAAACAATAGCAGAACACTGACTACATTTTATGGTTCATGATGTTAAAGAACATTTCATAACGTCTCAGACAACTGTACATTTGTGGCTACTGTGGCTTAATTATAAACACTATCGTTAACTCATATTTACCCTAGTAAAAACATGGTACATTTTAGTACGATCGAAGATACAAAAATTCTACTAGAACAGACTTGTATATGTGCATTCCCAGAAGAGATGAGAAATGGATTTGTGTTCAGCACCACAAAAAGAGCATAAGGTGTCAATAGCAGGAAACATCTTTTTTAAAGCTTCACAGGATAGAAAAGATGAAGTAATTTGTAAGACACATCCTTAATCTTATTGGTTATTAAGTATTTAGATGACAAAGTCCACACAAATTAATTAATAATTATTTATCACCGTCGACTGTGGGTGGCTTCACTTCCCAATGCAAACACGCCCAATAAAATGGCTCCACCCCTGTCACTTGATTGACACGTCTCCGTGTAGACGTTGGAAATTCAAATGCAAAAGGTATTGCGATTCCATTTGAGTTTTGGCAGTTTACATGTACAGTGCAGAGAGAGTGAAAGGGCAAATGTGGTAATTAATATTGCTATTTAAATATGACAGGCTCATAGCTCCTTAGATATGGGAAACAAAATTGCAAACGGACTTTGCATTTCCATTTTAAATTTGGCAGACACTGTGCGTTCACTTAATCGAAAATGAAAACGGTAATGCGCGATTTGCATTTGCGTTTGGATTATGTCACATTTTATGCGTCCACAAATTGAAAACGCAATTGAAAATACAATTTGCAATTCCTTTTGAATAAAGTCCGCAATATCATTCCATATGGGTGTGTGGTCCTGAATCCGATACGTATCCGATCTTTTGAAATGCGACCTTCGTCTGAACGGCCAGGCCACATGTATCCGACCCGTACGTAATTGATAAGCTACAAACGTCATACTTCTGCGTTGAAGTAGGCGGGAACGAGAAGATAAACTGATGAATTCTGTATTAGTGAAGCCACTCACATCAGTAATCCATCACTAAGGGAAGTCGTGGCCTAATGGTTAGAGAGTCGGACTCCCAATCGAAAGGTTGTGAGTTCGAGTCCCGGGCCGGCAGGAATTGTGGGTGGGGGGAGTGCATGTACAGTTCTCTCTCCACCTTCAATACCACGACTTAGGTACCCTTGAGCAAGGCACCGAACCCCCAACTGCTCCCCGGGCGCCGCAGCATAAATGGCTGCCCACTGCTCCGGGTGTGTGCTCACAGTGTGTGTGTGTGTGTGTGTGTGTTCACTGCTCTGTGTGTGTGCATTTCGGATGGGTTAAATGCAGAGCACAAATTCTGAGTATGGGTCACCATACTTGGCTGAATGTCACTTCACTCACTCCTGGCTGTGACTCCGTACCCACACGTTTCTCTGTCCCGAAGTTGCTAACACTGCTCCACAAAACGCCATGGCCAAAATCCTTGCTCTCCTCCTTCTTTTTAATTTTCTTCTTAAAACGAGAAGATTGTAATTGTGCTGGCTCCGTTGGGAAAATAACTTTAATATTGCAAAAAGAGCTCCGCTGTTGACTACACTGTTGTTGACATCCATGTTTAACGTTAGCTACTTCCGCAAACAACGAGTGACGTCGTTGAGCGTCGAGTACTCTTCTGCGCATGCGGGTCACTTCTGGGTCCTTTCATTTCACGTTCACACAGGAGATCACAAAAGGTCACATTTAATTGGAAATGTGAACGGCCTTGCAAAAAAATCGAATTTTTAAAAAAAATCGGAATTGAGCATTAAGCCTTGCAGTGTGAACGTAGCCTATGTAACGTTAGCCTAGTGTCGAACATAAACCCACTTAAAAAAGCGTGTGGACATGTAACAACTTAGTTTTATGTCAGAACTTTTACACTTTCATTCATAAATTCACCCCGTCTGTGTTTGCAAAACGATTGAATCGCGGAATCCAGTCAAAAATAGAACTTGCTGTATAAAGCAGAACGTCACGGAATTTGGCTATTTTTGAATGAATACATCTACATTAGGGCTGTAAAATGAATCAAATATCGATATGGACTAGTGTATATGAATATTAAAGTTAAAAGAGACTACAATTGTTCTACGTGTCTCTTGGAATGAGTGCTCAATATGTGCATTTTTGTCATTCAAATACACACGATGTTCGCAGTGTTTTCCCCCACGCCGACTCCGCCCTCGCCACGCCCCCAGCTATGACTAGATGCCGACTGTATGGTCTGTCACGTAATTAAGGAACGACTCGACCCGAAGACTCATGAGATGAACTAATCAATTCTCTTTCCGGCTCAGATTGCATTGGGTTTAGCGTATGTTACGGTTAACAGCTGTTCAGTCATGCCAGGGCCGGCCCACGGCATAGGCGGTAGGCTATAGGCAAATGCTAAAGGCCAATTTATACTTCTGCGTCGGGTGCGCGTAGAAGGTACGGCGGGATGTGATGGTAAGATGTGGGGGAATGGAAGGCCAGCCAATTAATTTCCAGTTCAATAGAGATGAATTGATGAGAGCAATTTGTAATGCAAACAGAAAAATTTCATCTCCAGGGAAGGATCAGATTGGATATATAATGCTAAGACATCTGAAGGATAGGGCTGTGGGGAAAATTTTAGAATTATATAATAGAGTATGGGACGAAGGAAAGCTTCCAAAAGCTTGGAAAGAAGCGATAATAATACCTATAAGAAAGCCAGGCAAAGATCCTTCGAATCCCTCTAATTATAGACCTATAGCTCTTACATCAAATGTTTGTAAAATTATGGAAAGGATGATTACGGAAAGGTTGTCATATTTATTGGAAAATAGAGGATTTATATCAAAATATCAGAGTGGTTTTAGAAAAGGTAGAGGAACAATGGATCCTATAGTATGTTTAGAAAATGAAATTAGAAAGGCGCAGGTAAATAAAGAATCTGTGATAGCAGTATTTTTAGATGTCGAGAAGGCGTATGATATGATGTGGAGGGAGGGACTTTTGATAAAATTAAGAAAGATGAATATTGGTGGAAGAATATATAACTGGATAAAAGATTTTCTGGAGAATAGGAGTTTCCAGGTAAAAATAGGGAATGAAGTGTCAAGTACGTTCCAGATAGAAAATGGAACTCCACAAGGGAGTGTAATAAGTCCATTATTGTTTTCTATAATGATTAATGATGTTTTTAACCAAGTAGAACCAGATATTGGTAGGTCTTTGTTTGCAGATGACGGGGCTCTCTGGAAAAAGGGTAGAAATTTATTATTTATTAATAGGAAAATACAAGAGGCAATTAGGAAAGTTGAAGAATGGGCATTTGACTGGGGTTTTAAATTCTCAGTGGAGAAAACTAAAACAATTATTTTTTCTAAGAAGAGGGTTGTTCCAGAAATGAGTTTGAAGATGTATGAGGAAACATTGGAAAGGGTAAAGGTGTCACGGTTCGTGAACGCACCGTCTCCAGCTGTAGTCTGGTTATGTCATGTTGATTGGTTCATGTGGGTGTGGCCACTGATCGCCTGATCAGCGGCAGGTGCATCTCATCCCCACCGCCTTTATAACGCCCTGTCTTTCGTCTCTTGTTTGTCAGATCGTTGTTTGAGGTCCTCCGTGTTAGATGTCTGGTTCTCGTGTTCCTGTCCTGCTTTGTCTCCTGTTTTGGTTTGCCCTGGATTGTTCCCTTCGTACATGGATTATCATCACCTCTATCGGATCTACCACCACCGTCATCTGTACCAGCGCACTCAACGCACCTACTCACCAGTCTGTGCTGCCATCCAGATTCCTGCGTCACTCTCCGACCCTCCATCAGCACGTCATTTACAATAAACACTGTTTACTTGCTTTTGCCTCCTGTCTCACTTACCTAGCGTAACAGAACGATCTGACCTACAACATGGAGGCAGCGAGTAACCAACCTTCATCTCTCGAAGCTTTCCTCAGCGCCAGTGTTCGGAGGATGGACTCCCAGGAGCGGACTCTTAACGACACTGGTCGCGCGGTCCAGGCTTTAGTGACGCAGGTGTCCGAGCTCACCCAACAGTTCCAGCTATTACGAGCCCCCACTGCGCCACTCACACCGCCTGTTCCACCAGCACCATCGGAGGCCCCCTCCCAGCCGGAACCACGCCTCCCGATTCCGGAGGCTTACTCAGGTGAACCCGATTATTGTAGAGCGTTCCTTAACCGGTGTGATATGCATTTTGCCCTCCAGCCTAGGACGTTCGCCACTGAGAGGGCCAAGGTGGCGTTCGTCCTGACCCTGCTCTCTGGGAGGGCGGCACTGTGGGGAACAGCGGTGTGGGAGAACCAGGACCCATGCTGCGCCTCGTTCCAGGCCCTCTCCGTCGAGATGAGACGGGTCTTTGATCGGGCCGCCGCAGGACGGGAGGCGGCCAGGAGGCTGGCGGAGCTGCGCCAGCACGAAAGATCCGTCTCGGACTACTCCATCGAGTTCCGGACACTGGCGGCGGAGTGCCATTGGAACGAGGAGGCGCAGTGGGACATGTTCCTGCATGGGCTGGCTGACCGCGTCCAGAGGGAGATCTACGCCCTGGACCTTCCCCCGTCGTTCAATGGGCTCATTGAGCTGGCCCTTCGGGTCGACGCACGTCTGGCACGGATGGAGAGGAGGGGGCTACTCAACACCCCATCCAGGGGACCGGCAGACGTGCGGTTCAGCGGCGGGGACGTGGCCAGCCCCGTCTACGATCACGAGCCCATGCAGGTAGGGCGAGCTCGGCTTTCCCGGGAGGAGAAGGAGAGGCGGAGGTCCCTGGGCCTTTGCCTTTACTGCGGGGGAGCCGGACACCAAGCCCACGCCTGTCCGGTAAAAGGCCAGGCCCGGTAGTACGTATGAGGCTACTATCGGGTGGGATCTCCGCCGAGAAGACCTCATCATCATCATCATCACCATCATCTTCCACGCTCCTCCCGGTATGGCTGCGGTGGTCAGCACAGACACATCACTGTCAGGCACTACTGGATTCCGGGGCAGAAGGTAACTTCATGGACAGCACATTAGCTCACAAGCTCCACATCCCCCTCAAACCCCTTCCGCACCACATCACGGTGCACGCCCTCACTGGCCAGCAACTTCCTACCATATCGTACATCACTGAGGACATCACACTCATCACGTCTGGCAATCACTCCGAAACCATCTCCTTCCACATCCTTGACTCTCCCCTGGCACCCATTGTCCTCGGACACCCTTGGCTCCTCCTCCATAACCCTAGCATTGACTGGCTCTCTAACTCTGTTTTGTCTTGGTCCAAAAGATGTCATGAGTCTTGTCTAGTGTCTGCCTGTCCGTCTGTGTCTGTGTCTGTGTTGCAGGAGGAGGCGGTGGATTTGTCTAACGTGCCCGCTGAGTACCTCCATCTGAAGGAAGTGTTCAGTAAGTCTCGGGCTGCTTCTCTTCCTCCGCATCGTCCTTACGACTGTGCCATAGATTTACTGTCAGGTAAGTCTCCGCCTAAGGGCAAACTCTATTCACTTTCGGTTCCAGAGAGGGAGGCTATGGAGAAATATATTTCTGATTCTCTAGCTTCTAAATTCATCCGCCCTTCCTCTTCTCCTGCGGGGGCGGGGTTCTTTTTTGTGGGAAAGAAGGACGGGTCTCTGCGACCTTGTATTGATTACCGGGGACTGAACAACATCACGGTAAAGAATACTTATCCTTTGCCGTTGATGTCTTCGGCCTTCGAGAGGTTGCAGGGAGCGTCAATTTTCACAAAACTGGACTTACGCAATGCGTATCATTTGGTTCGGATCAGGGAGGGGGATGAATGGAAGACCGCTTTTAACACCCCCAGAGGGCACTTTGAATACTTGGTTATGCCGTTTGGGCTCTCCAACTCCCCAGCGGTCTTCCAGGCACTTGTTAACGACGTGCTGCGAGATATGATCGATCAGTTCATTTATGTCTACCTGGACGACATATTGATTTTTTCTTCTTCTCTCCAGGAACATGTGCAGCACGTCCAACGAGTGCTTCAGAGGTTGCTAGAGAATGGGCTTTTTGTCAAGGCGGAGAAATGCGAATTTCATGCACAGTCAATTCCATTTTTGGGGTATATCGTGTCGACTGAGGGAATACGCATGGATCCCGAGAAGGTTAAGGCTGTGGTAGAATGGCCAAGCCCAGATTCCCGTAAGGCCCTACAGAGGTTTCTGGGGTTCGCTAACTTCTACCGGCGTTTTATTCGCAACTTCAGTCAACTAGCCGCACCTCTGACCGCCTTGACCTCCGCCAAGACGGCGTTCAGGTGGTCGGACACAGCTGAGGCTGTGTTCGCCAAACTGAAGAGCCGTTTCAGCTCAGCCCCTATTCTGATTACCCCGGACCCTACGCGTCAGTTCGTGGTGGAGGTCGACGCATCAGAGGTGGGGGTAGGAGCGGTGTTATCTCAACGTTCTCCCTTAGACGACAAGGTCCATCCTTGCGCGTATTTTTCATATCGTTTATCTCCGGCAGAACGAAATTATGATATTGGTAACCGAGAATTGTTGGCAGTTAAGATGGCATTAGAGGAATGGCGACACTGGTTAGAGGGATCGGGGGTTCCTTTTATAGTATGGACTGACCACAAGAATTTAGAGTACATTAGCACCGCTAAGAGGTTGAACTCCAGGCAGGCTCGGTGGGCACTTTTTTTCGGACGTTTTGACTTTACTATCTCGTACCGCCCGGGTTCCAAGAATATCAAACCCGATTCTTTGTCGCGTATTTTTGACCATTCCGAACGCCCGTCCACTCCCGAGAGTATTTTTCCGAAGACATTAGTGGTCTCCACTCTCACATGGGAGATCGAATCGAAGGTCAGAACGGCCTTAGAAGGGGTAACGCCTCCGCCCAGGTGCCCACCGAACCGTTTATTTGTGCCGGAGGGATTAAGGTCCAACGTTATCCAGTGGGGACATTGCTCGAATGTAGCTTGCCATCCAGGGGTTAACCGTACTAGATTTTTAGTCAAGCAACGATTCTGGTGGCCACTTATGGCTCGCGACATTCACAGTTTTGTTTTGGCTTGCTCGGTTTGTGCCACTGGTAAGACTTCCAATCGGCCCCCTGATGGGTTACTCCAACCGCTGCCGGTTCCTTCGAGACCCTGGTCCCACATCGCTCTAGATTTTATTACCGCCCTCCCACCCTCCCAGGGAAACACGGTGGTTTTAACCGTGGTGGACCGGTTCTCGAAGGCGGCCCATTTTATTCCCTTGCCCAAATTACCCTCAGCCAAGGAGACAGCGTTGACCGTCGTAGACCACGTCTTTCGGTTACATGGCCTCCCGATAGACGTGGTTTCCGACAGGGGACCCCAATTTGTGGCTAAATTTTGGCAAGAATTCTGTAGACTACTGGGAGCGACTGTAAGTCTGTCCTCAGGGTTTCACCCCCAGAGCAATGGGCAAACCGAGAGAGCCAACCAAGATTTGGAAAGGGTGTTGCGATGTTTGGTCTCCAAGAATCCTTCCTCCTGGAGCCAACAATTGTCTATGGTGGAGTACGCCCACAATACCTTACCAGTATCAGCTACGGGCCTATCTCCTTTTGAGTGTAGTGTAGGTTACCAGCCACCTATTTTTCCCAGTATGGAATCCGAAGTTGCGGTCCCCTCCGCTCACGCCTTCGTCCAGAGGTGCCACCGCACTTGGACCAGAGCCCGTGAGACTCTACTCCAAGCGGGGGCGCGCACCAAGGCCAAGGCCGATCGCCACCGGTCTAGGCCTCCCGTATACGTCGTGGGTCAAAGGGTGTGGCTTTCAACCAAGAATATTCCTCTCCGTTCCGTATCTAATAAATTGGCTCCCAAATTTATTGGCCCGTTTACTGTCACCAAAATCATTAGTCCGGTGGCAGTCCGCCTTAAACTCCCTCCTACGTACAGGAGAATTCATCCCGCCTTTCATGTGTCCAAAATTAAGCCCGTATTTCATTCTCCCATTAATCCGCCTACCCCGGTTCCTCCCCCGCCGCGTCTCGTAGATGGGGAGACCACCTATTTGGTAAATCGCATTCTGGACTCTAGAAGGAGGGGACACGGATTTCAGTACTTGGTGGACTGGGAGGGTTACGGTCCGGAGGAGAGAAGTTGGGTACCTGCCAGGGACATCCTGGATCACTCCCTTATCGATGATTACAATCGACAGGTAAGAGATTCTGGGGACGCCAGGAGGCGTCCTTAGGAGGAGGGGTACTGTCACGGTTCGTGAACGCACCGTCTCCAGCTGTAGTCTGGTTATGTCATGTTGATTGGTTCATGTGGGTGTGGCCACTGATCGCCTGATCAGCGGCAGGTGCATCTCATCCCCACCGCCTTTATAACGCCCTGTCTTTCGTCTCTTGTTTGTCAGATCGTTGTTTGAGGTCCTCCGTGTTAGATGTCTGGTTCTCGTGTTCCTGTCCTGCTTTGTCTCCTGTTTTGGTTTGCCCTGGATTGTTCCCTTCGTACACGGATTATCATCACCTCTATCGGATCTACCACCACCGTCATCTGTACCAGCGCACTCAACGCACCTACTCACCAGTCTGTGCTGCCATCCAGATTCCTGCGTCACTCTCCGACCCTCCATCAGCACGTCATTTACAATAAACACTGTTTACTTGCTTTTGCCTCCTGTCTCACTTACCTAGCGTAACAAAAGGTGTTTAAGTTTTTAGGTATTTATTTTGATGTAAAACTTATATGGACTGAACATATTAATAAAATAGTTGAGAAATGTCAGAAGGTTTTAAATATCATGAGATGTATAAGTGGAGTGGAATGGGGGGCAAGTTTTTCTTCTTTAAAAACTATATATGTAGCAATGATTCGGTCTGTTTTTGATTATGGCTGTGTGGTATATGGTTCTGCATCAAAAAACCTGTTAGGAAAACTTTGTAAAATCCAAGCTCAAGCAATGAGACAATGTTGTGGAGCAGTAAAGACTACACCCATATCAGCTTTACAAGTCCTGGTAGGAGAGATGCCACTAGAGATTAGAAGGAAACAATTAATGATTAATTACTGGGCTAACCTCCAGGGGCATAAAGATGAACACCCTACAAAAGTGGTTTTAAAGAATTGTTGGGAACAAAATGTAAGATGTTTAACAAGCTTTGGGTGGTGTAGTAAAATTTATGCAGAAGAATTACAGGTAAATAATATCAAGATGAGTCCAACAGTTGAAATCCAGGATTATGAACCATGGGTTTATATAACACCTCATATAGATCTGCATCTGCTGGAGGTTAAAAGAACAGAAAGAGAAGTTGACTTTAGATATGCTTTCTCAGAATATATCAGAGCCCAATATCCTCGACATATACAAGTATATACAGATGGATCAAAAGATCCAGAACATCAAACAACTGGGGCTGCTTTTTTAGTCAAAGTTACTAGTAATCAGTGGATTAGTGGAGTAAAGCGAACATCAAATCATTTGGCAGTTTATACTGTTGAATTGATAGGAATCCTTTTGGCATTACAGTGGGTAGAGGAAATAAAACCTGACAATGTTTTAATTTGTACAGATTCAGTTTCAGTTTTGAAGAGCTTGAGATCTTACAAATCTAATCATCAAGATATTCTTTTTAATATACTACATATGCATTCAAGAATTGTCCAAAATGGTATATCAATCAGTTTTATGTGGATTCCAGCACACATAGGAATAAGGGGAAATGAAGAAGTGGATATATTAGCAAAACAAGCTTTACAGAAAGATATAATAGAGTTACAAGTTCCATTAAGTAAATCAGAGATGAAGGTTTTAATCTGGAGTAAACTGATAGAAGAATGGCAAGTAGAGTGGAACAATGGGACAAAGGGTAGATTCCTTTTCAGTTTATTAAACAAGGTAAGTCAAAGTATAAAGAGTATAGGTAAGTCAAGGAAAGAAGAGATTATTTTCAGCAGAATATTATTAGGGCACTCAAATTTAAATAGCACTCTTAAAATAATAGGGAAACACCCAAACGGGTTATGTGAAATCTGTAAGGTTGAAGAAACAGTAACTCATGTATTTCTTGATTGTAGAAGATATGAGCAAGAAAGAGGAATAATGATAGAAGAATTAAGAAAGAAGGTAAAGCAGGAAATAAATTTTAAGGTTTTAATAAAATGGGCAAGTGAAATAAATAGTAAAGTTTTCTTCGATTTTATTAAAGAAACGGGTTTGGTGAATAGATTGTAAAACTCTGGTCCACAGTCCGGAGCAGAAGGTGGCGGTAATGCACCTATTTAAGTTGGTTGCAAGCCGCCGTTAAAAATCAAAAAGAAGAAGAAGAAGAAGAAGAAGGTACGGCGTAGCATACGCATTGACGTGTACCATACGTCGTACCCTACGCCGTACCCTGACGCGCACCTCCTCAAAAATGTAACTACGCGTCGTGGCGACGCGGACCGCAAGATCTGTGATTGGTCGGCTTGGTAGCATCGCATTTCCGGCTATGCATTTCCGGCGTGTTCTTCTGCACCGCCCGCCATTTTTAAATTCAGAAGTTCAGGTGAAAGTTCAGCCATCTGTATGACTCGTCTTCTGCAGAATACAAAGACTGCCAGATGGCAGCGAATTCGTGGAGAGAGATTTCCTCCAACGTCGGTTTGGATGTAGCGGATTGTATGAAGAGATGGAAGAACTGTCGAGACAAGTACGTTCGCCTCCGTAAAAAGCTCGCCACAAGGAGCGGGGATCCAGGAGGGAAAAAAGTCCCAGCGTTTTATTTATTCCTGTCGTGCCTGGCACCTCATGTGAAACACCGGTTTACGGAGTCAGACTTTGACGATAAGGTAAATAATGCACGTCCTTTATGAACCTCTGTTGTTTTTAGGTTAGCTAACTTAACTAGCAATGCTACCACGCCGTAACGTTATTGATTAGTGCAAAAATAATATACCTGGGAAACAAAAAGCATGTTTAATGGGTTTTAATTATATTGTATTTATATGTAATAGATTGTAATTATATTGGGCTTGCAGATAATACAAACGCAACAACGTAGCATTTGCAATGTAGGAATATGCAGTATTCATAGCTCTGTTTATCTGTGAATTAACACTGGATGCCTCAGCTTTTATATATAAAAGACTAACTTACACTATTTGCTATTTCTTTCATAATCGCAGGATGGGAGTGATTCAAGCTCAAACTCCAATGGTTCGGCTGTTGTGAGACCTTCAGCCAATAACGACCAACTAGCATGTCCACTGTCCCCCCAGCCATCTCTTCAGTCCCCCCAGCCATCTCTTCAGTCCCCCCAGACATCTCTTCAGTCCCCCCAGGCATCGCTTCAGTCCCCCCAGACATCGCTTCAGTCCCCCCAGACATCTCAGTCCCCCCAGACATCTCTTCAGTCCCCCAGTCCAAGGATGGCACAGAAAAGGAAGAGGAAGGAACAAGAGGACTGGGTCCAAATGCAAGTTGCTCGGTTGGAGGCTCAGTTGGAGGAACGGCGGGTCGAGCTGCAACAGAGACTGAGTCATGGAAATGACGAGAGCGACCGGTTTGGGCACACTGTTGCCGACATGCTGCGAAGGGTGCCGGAGGAGCACAGGGCGCAGGCAATGTTGGATGTGTCCAAGGTCCTGTTTGAGTGGCAGCAGAAAAAATAAACAATTGTGCCTACTTCTACAACATTGCACCTTTTAATTCTGTGCACTATCTTTATATAGTTTGCACTTTTGCATCTTTTAGTAAGTTGTCTGTTAGCACATTTGTGTATATAGTTTGCACTTTTGCATTTATTCATATTTTGCTTGTTTGCACTTATTTGTGCAGGTTTTATTGTTTGCACATTTTTGTAAATAGTATGCACTTTAGCATTTTGTTTTTTAATAATTTTGTCTGTTTGCACCTATTTGTGCAGGTTATACTATAGTTTGTAGCTTTTGTGTACAGTTTTCTCGTGCATTTTTATTGTTAATAGTGTATCATTGCACCTTAATACTTTGTACTAACTTGTACATAGTATGCCCGTTTGTGTATATAGTTTGCATACAAAAAATTGCCTGTTCCTGCTGTTTGCACATTGTTTTGTGCAGGTTACTGCAAATAAAGATTAATGTATAGTTTACCCATTTGTGTGTGTTTGCTCTTTAGCATCTATTTTTAATCTACAATTCTAGACCATTGCACCTTTATACATTGCACTTTTACATATTTTAACCTATTTGTATATATAGTTTGAAACCAATTATGTCATTTCCTGCTGTATGCATATTGTATGGTTCAGGTTACAGCAAATTAAGATCAATAACAGTATTTATTTGTGTATAGTTTGCTCTTTTGCATCTATATTTAATATAAACAATTCTAGACCATTGCACTTTTACATGTTACATTATTTTATACATAGTTTGCACATTGTATTGTGCAGGTTACTGTAATTAAAGAAGAAACAACGTGAACAGTTAAAACTGGTCTTTATTTACATGGTTGCATGTCATTTATTGGTGTATATATTTTACACCAGTACAATTTACTGACCAAGTTGACCACGACACACTATGTTGTTCTGCCATGGCACAATTCCGTGGGGTGACTGAAAGAAGGCCGTCAGGTCATTCCGTACACCAACTTCAGCTCTGGTTGAGCGGGCCCTTGATAGGTGACGTGGATCTAGTGGTTCCAAAAGATTTGTGTCCCCTGACACCACTCTGCGCCACTCCCCGAGCTGAGGTGACCCTGTAGTGTCAGTGTCTGTGAAATTAGCAGGGATGTATCTGCTAACAGGTGTGCTGACCTCATCTGTGTAGGCCAGGAAGTTGTGTAAAACAGAACAAGCTTTCACAATATCAACTGCTTTGTCTGGCAGACATTCTAGAGGTCGTCCAAGGATTCGCCACCTTGCAACCAAAATGCCAAATGCATTCTCAATCACGCGTCTGGCTCTGGAGTGACGGTAATTGTAGGTCTGCTTATCCATTGGTAGGTTCATCCCTATGTAGAAAAATAAAACAGTATTAATTGATAGGCAATCATTGAGTGTCAATGTAGCTGTGATCAGGAATGAATATATATATATATATATATATATATATATATATATATATATATATATATATATATATATATATATATATATATATATATATATATATATATATATATATATATATATATATATATATATATATATATATAAAATTCAGGTTGATTGGGACACTTTTTCCAAGTTATCTCAATGGCAAAAAGTGTCCCACTCAACCTGAATTCACCACCATATATACACATACATGAAGTACTATTACATTAAATAAATCTTGTCTGTGACATACCTGGAAAGGGACGCATGAGGTTGTTGTGTAGGGGAAATGCAGCATCACCAATGATCACATGTGGAATTTTGACTCCTGTTCCAGGCAGATTGGCTGGTGGGGGCAGGTTCAGTTTGTGTTCAAGAAGCCTAGAACCAAATCGGCTCTCCTTGAAGACACCACCGTCACTTTCCCGTCCGTATCCCCCCACATCCACCATGGTGAAGCGATATCTGGCGTCACAGGTAGCCATCAGAACAATGGAGTGTGCACCCTTGTAGTTGTAGTAGTCGCTACCTGCGTGCGGTGGTGCTTTTATGTTGACATGCTTTCCGTCTACGCTGCCAACACAGTTCGGAAAGTTCCACAGTCGCCAAAAATCGGCAGCAATAGTTTCCCATTGGGCGACTGAAGGGCAGGGAAGAAACTCTGACTGCAGTGCTTTCCACAAAGCTTTACATACCTCGGCGACTATGGAAGACACTGTGCTGGACGACAGTTTGTAGCTAGCTGCTACAGCCTGTTGGCTTCCACCTGAAGCTAAAACTCGAAGGGTGATTGCCAGTCTCTGCGTAATGTCTACAGGCATACTGTGCGTACACTGATGTACGATAAATGGCTGCACACGACGAACTAAATCGTCGAATCTACCTGCAGACATTCGGAAATATCTGAAGTGCATTTTCCTCGTCCATGTCTCTCAGTGGCCGGACAAGCACAGAAAATTCACCCTCCTTCTGCCTCATCAGGTTCACGGGTCGCACGTACCATCTCCTCCGACGCCTTCTCTCGTTTCTGCCTTTTAATTTGAGTAATTTCACTAAAATTAACTGTTTTTCAACCTCAATAAGCTCCAGCTCCAACTCCAACATGATCCGCTCTCTTTCAGTCGCCATTGCTTGTTGTAGTAGCCTAAACTCAAAACACCCGCGAGGAATCTTCTTCTTCTTCTTCTTCCTTGGGTTTTTAAGGCAGTTGGTATCCAATATGTTACATTACTGCCATCTGTTGTCTATTATCATGTCACTTTTTTATTATATTCTTTTTTCCAGTCCAGTCCTCTTTAAAAAATAAAACAAATATTTCTTTCCTTGCTCACTCTTTCCACATCCTAATATACTTTTTAAATTGTACTGTCCTATACCAATTTCTTGTAAGCTATATTTCAACTCTTGTCTTTCTTTTATAAATTTCCTGCATGACATAAAAATGTGACTAACTGTTTCTTCCTCTTGGCATTCATCGCATTGGCCTGTGGGATGTTTTCCTAACATATGAAGAGTTCCACTTAACTTACAATGCCCAATCCTAAGTCTTGTTATTACCACTTGTTCAGTCCTTCTATTTGACATCTCTCTTATACTGCCTACTTTATTTTGAATCATGTATAGTTGTCTTCCTTTACTTTCATGATCCCATTGATGTTGCCATATTTCCATTATCTTTTTCCACACTAGACTCTTCCCTTCTGATTTTGACAATTTAATTTCCATGTCAACATGTTCTTTTTTTGTTGCCTTTTTTGCCAATTTATCAACTTTCTCATTTCCCTGTATGCCCACATGTGCTGGTATCCACATATATGTTATATTTTTCCCTTGTCTACATACCCTTGAATTTAAAAACAAGATTTCATATAATATTTCTTGATGACTACTAGCTTTTCCAGTCTTCATACTCATAAGAGCTGATACTGAGTCACTGCATACTAGAATGTTAATATCCCTGCATTGTTCAATCCATTCTAATGCAACAAGTATAGCACATAATTCAACTGCATAAACATTTATGCTGTCAGATGTTCTTTTGCTAATTCCTATCTCATATTTAGGGATGTATACCGCAGACCCTGTCGCATCTGTTTGTAGGTCCTTTGACCCACCTGTATAAATCTCCGTATTGTCCTTATACTTGTTCTTATATTTAAAATATTCATTGATTATATCTATATTTCTGTTACAACCTTTAATTACTGAAAGCTCTAGATCAACCTTCGGAATTTCCAATGTCCAAAATGGCTTAACAGGCCATAACACAGTATTAGCAAATCTTTTATTATACACTTCCATTTCTTTTGCAATTAAATCAGCTGTCCAGCCAAAACTTTCTTTCTTTCTTCTCTCCTTTTCCCAACACTTTTGTAATACCTTTTTTGTTGGATGACTATCCTCATGCCCTCGAAGATTTATCCAATAGTTTGCATTCAGTTGTTTCCGTCGAAGCCACAATGGCATTTCACCTCCCTCCACCTGAAGTGCACATACTGGAGAAGTTTTAATTGCCCCTAAACATATTCTTAAGGCACACGCTTGCACAATATCCAATTCGGCTAATGTTGTCTTTGCTGCTGACCCATACGCAATACTCCCATAGTCTAATTTAGATCTTATTAAAGCAATGTATCCCGCGAGGAATCTAAACACAGTGGAACATTAAAACCCGCCCCCGCCAACTAGCGTTTCGGCGGTGCAACTGCAGAGCAACGCAGACATAACGCAGAAGTATAAATGCTCACGACGGCGTCACCTACGTGCGTAGCCTACGACGTACACTACGGCGTACCCTCGACGCAGAAGTATAAATTGGCCTTAAGGGCGCCACTCATCCATAGGGGCGCCAGAATGAGTGAACGAGTGATTTTTTTTTTTTTTTTTACTTTTTTTTTTATAATAGGCTACTTTTTAAAAACCATTAATTCGAAATACTACCAAATAAAGCAAAAAAAAAAAAAGTCCGGCTCTTCAATCTTCCCCCGCCCATCGAGTGCTTGAAGTGCGTCAGAAACAGAGCGCGCGCACGATCAGTTGTTGGTAATTTGTTGTGTAGACAGCACTGCTTTTGTTAACACACAGCTAGTAGAAACGGGCCTGGCAGCTCGCGCCAGTTCTAGACACGGTGAAAGTTTCCTGATTGTGACGGAAGGCCGAATTTACATGACACATTATAAATGAGAATAGTCTGCGATAGATACAGTGCCAAAAAGAAGAGAAGAGGATAAAGACAGAGGTAAAGAGATGTAGTGAAAGAACAATTTATTGCAAAGGAGTAAGAAACTATAATTTCATGGCAGTTATTTTTATCTTAAACTTAATGTTAGCAGTTGTTCTGAGTTCTGAGTCCCCAGACTGTGATTTTGTACAATCATGTCAGTTTTAAGAAGCATTTTTTATTATCATTTATTTATTAATGTTTTACACTACTGTTGTGCAGTTTTGGGGGATACAGTACAGGCCAAAAGTTTGGAAACATTACTATTTTTAATGTTTTTGAAAGAAGTTTCTTCTGCTCATCAAGCCTGCATTTATTTGATCAAAAATACAGAAAAAAATGTAATATTGTGATATATTATTACAATTTAAAATAATTTGTTTTCAATTTATTATACTTTAAATTATCATTTATTTCTGTGATGCAAAGCTGAATTTTCAGCATCATTACTCCATTCTTCAGTGTCACATGTGACATCCGGTCTATCACATGATCCTTTAGAAATCATTCTAATATGATGATTTATTATGAGTGTTGGAAACAGTTCTGCTGTAATGTGTGTGTGTGTGTCTATATATATATATATATGCTAAATTATGAACACAATGACAGGGTGAAATGGGCTGTGATGCATGGGGCGCCAGGTAAAATCTTGCCATAGGGCAGCAAATTGGTCAGGGCCGGCCCTGAGTCATGCCCAACTCACATCCGTCTCCGCTTCTTCTTTTTCCTCTGCACCCACCAAAATGCTGGGACGCCCCTTTTCTTTGGTTACACATGGTTTAGGTACATTTACTGTATAGTTTACATACTTCGTTTGTAAACTGATTTGTGACATTACAAGTATATATAATATAATAATATAATAAATAATAATAATATATTTTGTTGTGTATTCATCCATGCTACAAATTGTGGTAACACTATCAAGGCAGCAACATAGAAACCGAACCGACAACAGAACAGCACATAGACTATTTAGCTGATCCTCCGTCAAATAAGCAATATTAAAATAAGTGTCAAGATGTTTAAAAAAGTGAAATAAAGTGGTCAGCGGTATAGGCTAAGCGAAAACTGTTACTTTGTTTCTTCAAAATATCTTGTGTTTATTCATTATGCAGAATGCATGCTTTCACGAGCATTTGGGAGCTCCCGGCCCCAAGGAAAAAAAAAAAAAACATCCTTAAGCATTTAGTATTTAGTGACACAGTACAATCAGAGACAGACAATCCCTGTCAAACCTCGGCAGCATGCTTTCGTTTTCGAAGGCGGAAATCCTGCACCTCTTTGTGTATCTAATTCCGTTACACAGAGTGAATTTTGCGCTTGTGTGTTAGACACGTTTGAGTCAAAAGTACCTGGCTGATAGGCACATATATATTTTTTGTTCACGGATCGAGGTCTGTTATCCAACACGATGAGCAGATTTGGTAAGTGAGAGAAACGGCGCGATTTAAATAATTGCCAAACTTCAGTCGTTTCAAACTCTACATTTTTATTTGTACAATTAAACAATTATCCAATTTATATTTATAACGATATGTTTTTTTTTAAATATAGTCCACATTGTTTCTATGCATTCATATCATCGTAAACTATTGGGATATGTCTGTGGATAAGATCTGTTCAGCTCTTCTTCAGAGGGTTACTTAGCTCAGTGATGGCAATAGAGATCAGGGCAGAACAAATCAACCAGGGCAAAATGAGTATTATCTGGAGAGTGAAAAATGAATTATTATGTTCGAACCTATCGATATGGGTAGTCTAATGTGACCTATCCTGTGGTTTTTGATAAACAGGAGGTTACAGATGGAAGCACAAACCTCCCGATCCTGATTCCAAAGTAGCAACCAGACATAAAGGTGAGTGAAAGTTTACCTTGTTATTATTAATATAAGTCACTTTTAGATTTACAGTTCGAGAGATCATTATTTACTTTGTGCTGTCTGGTTTGAGTATTACCAGAGCTCTTTGTGGATTAGATTTTGAAGCATTGGTGGTGGATTGATCACTCTGGTGCTAGTAGATCTGCAAAGATGGGAATGAAGCAGAGCCACCTCGATTCATGAGCAGAAACTTTTATTGGGGACTGAACAAACAAAAGAGTAAAATGGTCAAACAGGCAGCAGAAAAAAGGAAAAGTATCAATGGGACCATGTATCAGTGGATCAATCAGGTATAGCAAGAGGGGTAATAATCTGATAGGGATCCAGAACTGGGCACAACAATGGAAAGCCAATCAATCACCACCACTGCTTTGTGACAAGATGTAAAACAAACAAACAAACAAAAAAAAACAAGTAAAAAAAAAAAAACAACAGAAAAACAGAACTAGGTTTTGATAAGCTGTTGACCCCCAAAACGAGCATTTAAGGACACAAAAGTAGAGTGCAATGTGTCATATTACTCTGAAAATTACATCTACTGGAGAGAAATGTAATCGGCGTCAGGAAATATTAATTCTTTTTAACCATATCAAAGGATTATTTCACCACCCTATGTGACCCTGAGAGGAGGAGATATATTGAGAAACTACATTTTATTGGTCTTTGTCAGTTCTTCTTTTCCTTACTGTCCTTTTGTTGGAGAAATGATCCAACTGAATGGCCCAATGTGATATATAGTGACATAATTCTTGTCCTTAAACGCTTTTTTTTTTTTTTGTGGGGGATTCGACAGTTTATATAAACATAGTTCTGGGAGGTTGTTTTAGATTGTTTACTTTACACCTTGTCACACAGCAGCTTTTATGAATTTTCCGGTATTTATTTATTTTTTGTTATAAGTTAGAAATGACATGGAGTCAGCTTCCCTCAATACAAAGTCATTATAGAGCGTTGGATTGTTTCCCACCATCCTGGTGTTGGCGTGGCCTAAACGCACTCTGTCTCTATGGTATCAATCATTTTTAATTTAGAGTGAAGGGTGAAAAAGTTTCCATTGCAGATTTTGTTAATTTTCAGGTTGATCAAGAGAATTCACTGTGCTAAAAGAACAGAAAGCTGCTTGTTGTGTGAGCTGTGCTTTACACATCACTGTGGAATTGACAGTATCATTTATTTTAATTGAAATTTTCTAATCTGCCCACACCTGAATTCTGACTATTAGTAATTTAACTTGTTACTGTTCTTTGGCCATTTTTAACCACTAAAGTAATAACTGTTGTGTCTTTTTGTAGATCGGAGTGACATGATTCTTCAATATAAAGCATCAGTCATTGATAAATGTAAGGTTGCAACAGAGCATAATCTTCCATGTGTGGATCTGGCCACCCATTACACTGAACCAGTGATCATTCAGAGGAGCAAAGAGCAGACTGAGAAATACTATCTTGAACATGTGAGGTCTGTGGACGCTTCATTTCATCTGTTATCAAATGACAAGAATCACAGCATCAAAATATACCAGCTGTTCAGTCCTGACAGTGATGAAAACACATCAAAAACTGTGATTCTCAGTGGAGATTCTGGAAGAGGGAAATCCTTCACACTACAGAAGATCATGTTGGACTGGGCTTCTGGAGAACTTTACTCTGAAAACTTTGATGTAATGTTTCTTTTTAATTGTGAAGAGATGAAGTGTATTTTTGAGGAGATGAGCTTATTTGAGCTTTTGAGCTGGAGTTTCAGTTTAACATTGGATCAGATCTCACAAATACTGGAGTTAACAACACCAGAGAAAGTCCTCTTCCTCATTGATGGAATTGATGAATATGTATCTCATCCACCCAGTCATTCGATGTTAGTACTCACTAATCCATCTGATAGAGCCCGACCCATGGACATTCTTAGGAGCGTGTTAAAGGGAATCTTGCTGCCTGAGTCATTCATTCTTGTTACCACAAGATCTCTAGCTGCTGATGCAGTGATGAACCTCCTCAAGGGTCCTCAGCGTTTCACTGAGATTATGGGCTTCTCTGAGAGAGGCGTGCAGGAGTACTTCCAGAAGTTCTTTCAGGATGAACAGCTCTTCAGGAAAATGTATGAGAGAGTGAAGATAAATGAAAGCCTCCTGACTGCCTGCTCTGTGCCTTTGCTGTGTTGGATGATCTGTTTTTGTCTGAAGAAACACGTAACAGATGATGATCGTGTGATGAGAGAACTAAAGACAAACACCTCCATATATGTGCACTTTGTGTCCACTCTACTGGAGCAGCATGACCAGAGTCAGTCTGTCCTCACCATGCTGAGGAGTCTGGGTCAGCGGGCAGAGGAAGGGGTGAAGAAGCGAGAAGGTCTTTTTGTAGAGAAGAGTGTGACTGCGACTGGCTTAGATCCTGCTACTAATGTGTTCTTGTATAAAGATAGTTTGAAAAGAAATAACAGACAGGTGTCAGTGTTCAAGTTTATGCATCTCAGCTTTCAGGAGTTTTTCACTGCTCTTTATTATGTTTTACTTGATAAAAAAGAGTCCTGGGGGAAAGTCACAGATCTGTTGGACTCCCTGAAAATGAAGGGTATAATCAATAGGCCTTCTCCAGAAAGAAGATCAAATCCCATCCCTTCAGTCATGATGTTTCTCTGTGGTCTCTTAAATGAGAAGGCGAGCAGCTCACTCTTTGAAATGATCAAGTGGACTGTACCTCAAATCATAAGACTAAAGACAAGCCTGCAGGAAAGTCTTCTTACAGTGAGGAGACAGCATGGATGTGAACTGTTTGCTATGCGCTGTCTGTATGAGCTCCAGGATGAGAAAGTTGTGAGGAGAGCTTTAGGAGACTGGGTATCCATCAATCTCTCTAACATTTCTCTGCGGAGCACAGACTGTTGTGTGCTGCTGTACTGTCTTCAGTGCTGTCCAAACATCAGATACCTGAACCTCATGTACTGTGATTTAACAGCTGAGAAACTCAAGATTCTTCAGCCAGCGCTCTGTATCTCTAAGACTATGAGGTCAGTGTTTTGTATGGAGAAACATTTAAAACTTAATTCTTGATTTACACACTTATGAAAATACAGTTACTTATTTTTTGTTTAATATAAGACGTAAGAGCAGCGGACACATCAAGCAGGATAAGTATGAGGATTTGGATTTCGCTCATGCCAGTCTTAGGGCTTCAACAACTGAGAGCAAGGCAGTCTCAGTTGAATGTCCACTTCTGAAGCCAGATTTGTTGCTGTCAAGGAGGTTGTTCTGTGTGAGAAATGCAAAGACTTAGTTGAACACAGCTCATTCAAGTGTTTTTGCATTGAAAGGAAGAAGGGAAACTGGTCTGTAGTTCTTTAAAAGAGATGGGTCAAGGGTGGGTTTCTTAAGTAGTGGAGTTATACGTGCCTGTCTAAATGATGAGGGAAAAACACCAGTGTGGAGGGATGTGTTAATGATGTGAGTGAGTGCAGGTACAACTGCAGGAGAAATGGCTTGAAGGCGATGAGATGGAATAGGATCAAGTGGTCAAGTAGTAGGATGATTACAAAGGATGAGTTTGGAGACTTCTGCCTCAGAGTGAAGAGAAGGATGCAAATGAGTGTATGTTTGCTGGTGATATGATATGGTGATAATCATTAATGATTAAAAATCTTTTCAGTTTTATTTCAAAACAATATGAAGTCAACTTAAGTATAATATGGAAAGGTGGCACTTTGTGCAAATGCATTTTATACTACATTTTTTATATATATATTTCACACTTATATTTGTCATATCATGTTTAGGCTGTCAGTGGAGCACCTGTCAGAAGTTGAAGATTTGATCCAGGTTCTTGGTGAATCAAAAATCCTGAGAGAACTGAAGTAATGTTAAGACACAACATCCTACCTCCAATACAGCAATATGAGTATCAAACCAGTCATTTGAACATAATAAGCTGTCTTTTCTTTGTACTTGGTAGAGTTCAGGAGGATGAGAAAAGTGCTGAGAGTCCCAGATGGTCACTTAACCTATCAGTCACTCGTGGAGATGTCTTGTAAGAACTTTTGCACATACATTGTAATCTTTCTAATAAAGAATCATTCATAGAATAATGATATAGTCTTGTAAAGAAAACAATAGGTTCCAGAACACAAAATAAAACATTCCTAGGGGGTGTACAGTGCTGTTATCAAATGTTTCTCTGTGTTTCTGTCTGTTTCAGGTTGTCTTTGAACTCCTCGGAGAAGAATCCGTCATTTCCAGCAGTCTTGAACATCAGTCTTACATGTCCACAATCAGAGTTATCCAGCACTTATTGGACACTCTTCTTACATAGACTCAGCAAGACAGCAAAAGTAGCTGAAGAGTAAGAAAAATACTAATTTTGCCATTGCTCTATTTATCTCATCAGAAGCTTCACTGTTCTACAAAAATACATGCAACAGCTTTTTAAAACTTTTGTAGTTCTTCGGCTCTTGATGAGCATGTCAGTTTGCTACTGTCTTCATTTCACTCTGTGGGTTTGAAGACATTGGATCTAAAGCTGGTCAGTCTGAATGAAAGCTGGGCTTCTGGGATCATTTGGCTCGTCCGGACCTGCACAAGTCTGCAGCAGCTCAGGTAAGACCATTTACTGTGGCACCAGTGATGTTGCTAAGGATTCTCGGCCCATTGAAATGATTTTGCTATAAGGCCCTCTCAAAATCACTTTCAGTGGGGGCCCTATGCACTCTGTCCCCCTTTTTTCCTCCCTGTAGCGATAGTACTGTGTGGCCCCATGAAGTTACTGAATGCTTAAATCAAAAACATCTGAATTTCATCACATTTGAAAAAAAAAACAGCATTGTCTACACAAAACATTTGCAGCAAACTATCATGAACATGGCAAGAGGGTTAGAGAAGGGGCTAAGAATCAGAGTGAAGCAAATTTGGGCTTTAGTTTTGGTCTGTTCCTCACACAAAGTGGAGGTTTGAATCTTCAGTGAGCCAGGGGTCAACTCTTTAAAACAATTGGCTGCAGTTCTACAGGTACATTATAGATTTAATAATGATAAATAATAGTTTATTTATAATAGTTTAAATGTGCTGCAGGCTAACTGAACATAACTGAACTCAACACTTTTTGTAAGTATGTTATTGCGATGTTAAGTGTTTTGCTTATATTGGTGTTTGTGTATCAACAACAATATTGCAGTGTCTGTGCTGATTTGCTGTTAGAAGAGGGAATCATGTTGCTGAACAAATCACTGACAGATCCACACTGCACTGTGATCATTGAAGGGTGTGTATGAACTCAACAGATGTCCATTTGATATACTTTGAGGATGCTCTTTTTATTATAAGTAAATTAAAACCACAAAACAAATAAGTTACTTATGATACAGTGTGCATATATATTAGGATGTGTTATTCTACAAATTAAACCTATTAGGTCGACTGAAAATATATTTTTTAACTGTTTATCAAGGTGATATTTAGCTGACATTTAGTCTTTGTCTTTATTTGTTTTTCAAAATAAATCAGAATTACCCTCATATTTTGGGTTAAACATTAGGTTCCAAATTCTGGATATTTAATAGTATGAATGTAGAGTTTCACTTTACAGTGCTTTAAAGAGGTGGGTTTAAAATACAGCCACCATTATGGAAATTAACAAAAACATTGTTTCTTTTTTATAATATTTATCTTTATTTATTTATTTTTTATTTTTGCTGGGTGAGAGTATGGACAAAACCTACTAAAGCTTAAAGGAAAATGTTGATATATTTTGTATATTTTTATTTATCCTGGTTTCCTCCGTCTTTTTCAAGGAGGAAGTGCACTAAACCCACTGACCAGTGCAAAGAACTGGACTGCAGTCACAGCTGTTACGACAAAGTGAAAATTCATTTCAAACCGAAAGTTTTGGAACAGCTGAAGAAGTGAGGTTATCTTATCATTTTTTATGTTTTCTTTTTATAAGTTTATCATCTCATTTATCATAATCTCTGCTCCCTAGGTTGGACATCTCTGACTCAGAACCGTCTGGACTGAATCTTCAGCCGCTCCCAGTGTGTCAGTCTTGTGTTCACATTGTTGACTCTGATCAGTGGGTTCAGGTGAAGCCGTCAGTCTGTACAGATGAAGGAGGGTCAGAGTTCAGGATCAGCACTCCGGCGGGTCGATTCGAGTGCAGCAGGACCAGAATGCGATGGGTCTGTGCTGGTGACATCACTCTCCAGTATCGTGCAGTGGATGGAGGTTTCCTCAGTGAAGAGCTGGAGAGGCTTCAGTGTGAGAGAATTGGTCCTGTGATTGATGTGACAGTGATCTCAGGGAAACTGGAGGAGGTCCATCTACCTCATTACACCTGTTTGGCAGAGTCATACTCCTCTCTCAAATATGCTGTAAAAGTCCTTGGAATCTTGGAATCGGTGGAGCTGACTTGTTTTCATGCCAAAATAATCCAGCCATCCTTTTGGCCTACCACAGTTATTAAACAAAAAGACATCCCTGTTGAACAACATTTAGATCTTCTTATCTTCATGACAAGCGAAGATCCTCTTATTCTCAGTGTCTACATTCTTCCACTGTTTGATACATTTTCAAAGGAAAAAATTAAGCATGAAGAAACAGCTAATAATCCTCATGTCCTTGAAATTGAGCACCCTAGCCCTAGCATGAAAATTCAAATGGACACACCACATGTTCTTAAAGTATCCGGTGCCAGTGTAGATTCCGAAGAAGGGATTACATTTTTAAGCAGTATTCACCCAGTCATCTTCAAAATCAAACAAGACATAGATGGGGACATTCAGATGACTCTCATCAAACAGCAGCATGAAATGTTTGTGTGGAAGACAGTCATTTGGAAAGACAAACTTAATCAGAAAAAAAAAGAAATGAGAGATTTAATGGCCAGGTATGTTAAACCTAATATATTTGATTCTGAAATCACATATACCAGGGTTCCCCAAATCTTACCTTGGAGGGCAAATGCCCTGCAAAGTTGAACTCTGACCCTAATCAAACAACCCCTGAGCAAGCCCATCAAGGTCTTCAGCATCCTTAGAAAGTCACAGGTACAGTCTTAAAAATAAAGGTGCTTCACAATGCCATAGAATAACCTTTTTGTCTTAAGTGTTCCATAAAGAACCTTTAACATCTGAAGAAAATGTATGTTTCACAAAAGGTTCTTTGTGGCAAAAGAAGGTTCTTCAGATTATAAAAAGGTAAGAAAGAGATTGTTCTTTAAAGAACCTTTTTACTTAATTTATTCCTAGTGGAACCAAAAATGGTTCTTCTATGGCACCGCTTGAAGAACCTTTTGAAGCACCTTTATTTTTAAGATTGTAAGTGAGTTTGATCAGGATTTGAGTTAAACTGTGCAGAGCAGTGGCCCTCCAGAAAGATCTGTTAGAAAATGCATTCAAGTTATATGATTTCAGGTGCTTTAACTCTTTGTAGAACTGTTCTGATTCTTAACCCTCTGTTGTTTTGTTATGCCATTTTGGATGAAATAAATTTCGAATGATTAAAAATTACAGCTAACCATGATGCATTAACTGACACTTTAATATTTAAAAATCTAAATTATTCCAAAAACTAGTTTTGACAATTCCTAAATATATATCCAAATGCAAAACCTGAAGTACTAATGTCTAAAAAAAGACTGTTCTCTTGTCATAAATGAACAATAACAGAGGGTTAATAATCTCTTATATCAAGGAAGCCAAGATACACTGATATGTAACTAATAAAATGATGTAAACAGCTGCTGTTTAATGGATACTGTTTAAAGAAAAAACAATGTGTAAACTGAACTGAAGTTAATTGAAAAATATGTAATATGAAGTATTTTATAACTAAATTCATAAAGTTAGACTGCACTCAAATGGTAACCTCCTAACCTTCAAAATCTCATAAAACACAGACTCCTGCAATATATTTGGTCAGATAAGATGATTGAAGGTGAATGTAAGAAAATATGTACAGGATTTATTTGTATATTCTCATGTGATAAATACATTTTATTGTATCATCTAATCTGACTTGGCTTAGGTACATGGCTATTGTTTAGGAACTTTGATAAGTGAATTTTGGAATTACAAATGGAATAATACAGTGCTATTTCAGTTTTATTTTTTTCACTCCAAATTATGGTAACAGTGTATATATTAATCTTTGTTAAATTAATTTGTAGGTTCGGCAGGTTGTCCACAGAAATGACAAAGCACATCCCTGAAGGACAGAAGCAGAAGCCACGGAAACGTACAAATTATACTATAATTAATGCTTTAAAAAATATTTAGCTCTTTGTTGCATTTTGTCACTATTTAATTTAATTGTGTACATCATAATTTTGTTAAATGTTTTTTTTTTTACTTGTATCAGGAATACATTAATTATTTTCACTTGCCTTGAAAACACTCGGATTTTGAGTTTGGATACCACACAGTAAATTTAAGCTATTAAGATAAACTAACGTATGTAAATGAACATAACAAATGTTTTGTTATTAATAAATGTGTTTTTTTTTATTGTGGAAGTCTTTTCAGGGCGAATAGAAAGTACAAAATAACAGAATTTGTTTGAATAATAAATCTTTTGTAACACTGTAAGCCATTAAATTATTGTTTATGTCCTTCTTGTCTGTTTTTGTGTCAGTAACTATTGTACTCTACTGTTTTTCTCTAGGTAGGAGTGACATAATTCTTCACTATAAAGCATCAGTCATTGATAAATGTAAGTGTGTGACCGAGTGTAATCTTCCAACTGATGAATGTGTGGAGCTGGCTGCCCGTTACACTGAACAAGTGATCATTCAGAAGAGCAAAGAGCAGAATGAGAAATACTATCGTGAACATGTGAGGTCTGCACATGCTTCTGGACTGAATACATCTACTCATCTGTTTTCAAATGACAAGAATCACAGCATCAGAATAGACCAGCTGTTCAGTCCTGACACTGATGGAAACACGCCAAAAACTGTGATTCTCTGTGGAGATTCTGGAAGAGGGAAATCTTTCATGCTACAGAAGATCATGTTGGACTGGGCTTCTGGAGAACTTTACTCTAAAAGCTTTGATGTAGTTTTTTTGTTTAAGTGTGAAGAGCTGAAGTGTATTTCTGAGGAGATGAGCTTGTTTGAGCTTTTGAGCTGGAGTTGCAGTTTAACATTGGATCAGATCTCACAAATACTGGAGTTAACAACACCAGAGAAAGTCCTCTTCCTCATTGATGGAATTGATGAATATGTATCTCATCCACCCAGTCATTCGATGTTAGTACTCACTAGTCCATCTGATAGAGCCCGACCCATGGACATTCTTAGGAGCGTGTTAAAGGGAATCTTGCTGCCTGAGTCATTCATTCTTGTTACCACAAGATCTCTAGCTGCTGATGCAGTGATGAACCTCCTCAAGGGACCTCAGCGTTTCACTGAGATTATGGGCTTCTCTGAGAGAGGCGTGCAGGAGTACTTCCAGATGTTCTTTCAGGATGAACAGCTCTTCAGGAAAATGTATGAGAGAGTGAAGATAAATGAAAGCCTCCTGACTGCCTGCTCTGTGCCTTTGCTGTGTTGGATGGTCTGTTTTTGTCTGAAGAAACACGTAACAGATGATGATCGTGTGATGAGAGAACTAAAGACAAACACCTCCATATATGTGCACTTTGTGTCCACTCTACTGGAGCAGCATGACCAGAGTCAGTCTGTCCTCACCATGCTGAGGAGTCTGGGTCAGCGGGCAGAGGAAGGGGTGAAGAAGCGAGAAGGTCTTTTTGTAGAGAAGAGTGTGACTGCGACTGGCTTAGATCCTGCTACTAATGTGTTCTTGTATAAAGATAGTTTGAAAAGAAATAACAGACAGGTGTCAGTGTTCAAGTTTATGCATCTCAGCTTTCAGGAGTTTTTCACTGCTCTTTATTATGTTTTACTTGATAAAAACGAGTCCTGGGGGAAGGTCACAGATCTGTTGAACTCCCTGAAAATGAAGGGTATAATCAATAGGCCTTCTCCAGAAAGAAGATCAAATCCCATCCCTTCAGTCATGATGTTTCTCTGTGGTCTCTTAAATGAGAAGGCGAGCAGCTCACTCTTTGAAATGATCAAGTGGACTGTACCTCAAATCATAAGACTAAAGACAAACCTGCAGGAAAGTCTTCTTACAGTTATAAGACAGCATGGATGTGAACTGTTTGCTCTGCGCTGTCTGTATGAGCTCCAGGATGAGAAAGTTGTGAGGAGAGCTTTAGGAGACTGGGTATCGATGAATCTGTATAGCGTTCCCCTGAAGAGCACAGACTGCTGTGTGCTGCTGTACTGTCTTCAGTGCTGTTCAAACATCAGATACCTGAACCTCATGTACTGTGATTTAACAGCTGAGAAACTCAAGATTCTTCAGCCAGCGCTCTGCATGTGTGAGAATCTGAGGTCAGTGTGTTCGCATGGAGAAACACTTGTAAATTCAAACTTAATTCTGTATTAAAACTCATTCTAAAATACATTTACTAATTTTTTAAATAAATACATGTAAACTTCTTGTGTTTGACTCAAGGTTGTCAGTAAAGCACCTGTCAGAATTTGGAGATTTGATCCAGGTTCTTGGTAAATCTAAGTTCTTGAAAAAAATTAGGTAATTTTAACAAACATTCTGCATCTGATAAATAATAAATTATATTACAACTAATAAATTATTGTATTTCATGGAAAAGGATTAGGGCCAAGCAACAATAATAATAATAAAAAACATATTGATATTAAAGTCATTAAAATATGATCTTAAACTTAAAATGTTCAGATTATACTCATTACATTTCGAGAATGAAGCTGTTATTTTTCAAAATAAAACTCGTTAAATTTCGAGAGGAAAAAGTTTAGTTAAAATGTTGTTAATAAACTCATAAAATTACACAAACATTTTTTGTTAAATATCGAGAAAATAAACCTCATTAAATATAGAGAAAAAAGTAAAAAATAAAATGTTGAGAATACATTTAGAAATTATAATTAAATGTATTAATGAGAAAAAAAGTTTTGAGAAAAAACCTAAAATTTTGAGAAATAAAATCTGGAATAAACACAATCGTGTCATTCATTTAATCTCAACATTTTATTAAAAAATGCTCTTGAAATTGAACAAATTTAATCTTGTATTATAATGACTTTAATCTTGAGATGGTTTTATTTTTTAAATATTGCTTGGCCCTAATCCTCTCCTGTATTGTATTTAAATTATTTTATGATACCTTTTTTTGTTCCTGATAGGATTCAGGAAAGTGAGAACAGTGCTGAGAATCCCAGATGGTCACTTGAGCTGTCAGTCACTCATGGAGATGTTCTGTAAGAAACTATAACACATAGTTTGTAATCGCTTATCAAAAGCAAGAACACTGCTGCTATAGTGAGTGTACGATGCTGTTATCAAATGTTTCTCTGAGTTTCTTTCTGTTTCAGGTTGTCTTTGAGCTCCTCAGAAAAGAATCTATCATTTCCAGGAGTCTTAAACATCACACTTACATGTCCACAATCAGAGATATCCAGCATTGACTGGTCACTCTTCTTACAGAGACTCAGCAAGACTGAAAAAGTAGCAGAAGAGTAAGAAAAATACTCATTTTGCCATTGCTCTATTTTTCTCATTAAGTAGCTTAACTGTTCTCTATACATGCAACAGCCATTTAAATCTTTTGCAGTTCTTCAGCTCTTGATGAGCATGTCAGTTTGTTGCTGTCTTCATTTCACTCTGTGGGTTTGAAGACGTTGAATCTGAAGCTGGTCAATCTGAATAAGAGCTGGGCTTCTGGGATTATTTTCCTTGCCCAGACCTGCACCAGTCTACAGGAGCTCAGGTAAAATAATTTGCTTTTATTCATGAAACTGATTTCTGTCATGTCTTCTGATACCATACAATGGCCCCATAAAGTTACTGGATGCTTAGGTCACACTTTAGTGCCATAAACTTTCATGTTAGGGTATAGTTTTGATTGGTTCTTCACACAAAGCTATTGTATGGCTTCAGATGAGACACAATATAGGGGGTAATTAATGTAATTGATTTTTGATGATTTTATGGTGGTTTTAATAATATTTCAGAAGCTCCAGATGCCATCTATTGTTATATAACCAATGGCTATTTTATTTAGAACATGCCCTTTTGTTGTATGTCCTTTCGAGAACACATCTAAAACTACAACATTGAGTAAATAATGACAAAATTCTCATCAAGAGGACATTTACTTGGGTGATCTCTGAAAATCAATATGCTGCAAGTAAAAATAATTTTAATATAACAAAAAAATCCCACATTATATAAGGTGCCTTTACTATGTGTACTTGAATAGACTGCCAAGTAAATTACACTTTCAAGGTCCAGAAACTGTATCAAATTACTGACTTAAATGTTAAGAAATGTAAGACAAAGTGGGTACAAATATAATTTGTTTCAAAAAGCAGTGCAAAATTATTATGTTATAATTAAAGTTATTATCATGATTCTTTGCTTATTGATGTTTGTGTAACATTAATATTTCAGTGTCAGTGTCACTGGATTGCTTTTGGAGGAGGGGCTCATGTTACTGAAGAAATCACTGACAGAGCCACACTGCACTGTGATCATTGAAGGGTTTGTGTGCTCAGTGTGCTTTTTAATGCATAGTTTAAATGCAACTAGATTAAAACAAAACACATGACAAATTAGTTTAATTAGTATAGAAACTAAAAATCTACAAAACACCCATTGCTGAATTTTTTTTAAAATACAGTCATGATAGAGGTATAGATGTATCAAAAACATGGTTTCTTGTTTCCTAAAAAAGATTGAAAAGCATAATGGTGGTAATATTTTGATTTTTTTTTTTTAAATCCTGGTTTCCTCCATGTTTATCAAGGAGGAAATGCAGTAAACCCACTGACCAGTGCAAAGAACAGGACTGGAGTCATAGCTGTAATGAGAAAGTAGAGATTCACTTCAAACCAAAAGTTTTGAAAAAGCTGGAAGGGTTAGCTCATCTTATATTTTTTAAAGTCTGTTTTTCTTTCACACATTTATCATTTCATTTATCATTGTAATTCCTGTTCTCTAGGCCGATCATCTCTGACTCAGAACCGTCTGGACTGAACCTTCAGCCGCTCCCAGTGTGTCAGTCTTGTGTTCACATTGTTGACTCTGATCAGTGGGTTCAGGTGGAGCCGTCAGTCTGTACAGATGAAGGAGGGTCAGAGTTCAGGATCAGCACTCCGGCGGGTCGATTCGAGTGCAGCAGGACCAGAATGCGATGGGTCTGTGCTGGTGACATCACTCTCCAGTATCGTGCAGTGGATGGAGGTTTCCTCAGTGAAGAGCTGGAGAGGCTTCAGTGTGAGAGAATTGGTCCTGTGATTGATGTGACAGTGATCTCAGGGAAACTGGAGGAGGCCCATCTACCTCATTACACCTGTTTAGCAGAGTCAGACCCCTCTCTCACACAAAGTGTAAAGGTCCTCAATGTTGAAGATGAAGGAATATCCTTGGAATCAGTGGAGCTGACTCGTTTTCATGCCAAAATACTTAAACCATCTTTTTCTCCTAAAACGATGCTTATGAAACTAGGGATATCAGTAAAAGTGCACTGTGATCTACTGATCTTCATGACACAAAAGAACCCCATCATTCTCCATGTGTATTTTTTCCCATCAGATTCACTTTTTAAAGAAAAAATTAAAACAGAGGAAAAACTGAGTCATCCAATAAAGTGTTCAAGACCTGAAACTCCACTGCGGATGATGAAACAACACAGTCTTGATGTTCCTGGAGCTTCTGTCCAACCTGAAGCAATCAAATTAAGAGGTGACATCGAGCCAAACTTCTTTCAGGTCAAACATCCTGTGGTCAATGACATCAAAATGTCACTCAGCCAAGTTAATGATCAGAAATCAGTTTGGACTGCAACAGTTTGGAAAGAATTAATCAACATGCATCCAAACAGGGCTGAGAATTTGTTTCAAACTGGACAAAACCAAAATACACCACAATTGGCTGTCACCTTTGATAAAGTTCAGTTTTTTGATAGAAATTGGTGTGCTCTTATTAAAAGTGTTGAGAATGTGAATAACATTGCAGACAACCTGCTGCAGAAGCAAATCATTCATGAAGAATTATATTCTGAAATCACACATCCAACTTCAACCAGTGAAGCCAGCATGAGGAAGATCTGCAGCATAGTGCGTAAAGGTAGTGACACTGTGAAAGAAATGTTCATCTGCATTCTTCTGGAAGAAGATCCCGACCAAATCATTTGCCTTTACCTGACTCTTAAACTTTTTTGTTTAATGATTCTACTTTATTTTACATGAATTGGGAAATGACATGTAAGCTACAGGCAGGGGCAGATCTAAAAAAATATTGATGGGGTGGTGGGAAGGGGGCAGGAATTTTTGAGGGGTGGCAACATATGGCAGACGTATATATACTGAATTTAGTCATAGTTATCACAGTTTGATGATAAATAGTATATGTACACACTACATTATAGGCACAAATACAAATGTACTTTTAGAAATTGTTTTTGAAAAATATGGTGTTATTGTTTTGGCAAGTTTAAATTAAAACATTATGAAAACTTGTGTGATATTCCTTTAAAATAACGTTTTAGTAGATCTTTTTTTATTATTATATTTTACTGTGCAATTTCTTACATAATTTCTTTGAGTTACACCGAACTTTTATTTTGGTGGGTTGTAGACATTTCACGAGTTCACGCTTACATATAATTAGCTGAGGTATGGTATGCATATTTGGCATGCTGTCCGGGGAAGGGCTCCGAGCTCAGGAATGGCCTGAACCTAGAGTACCCCCCCCCCCCCCCCACCTCCCCGTCTATTTATAAAGTGAACTTTAAGTGAGGAGATGGAGTGGAGGAGGGATGTTGATAAACCGTCAATGGATAGAGGTTGATTAGGCTAAGTATCTGACACGCTCCTCCCGAATTTTGTTACTAAAACATAATTTATAGAGGTGGGTTGTTGACAGAGTTTCTGTGTTTTTTAATAAACTATTATTGTTATTAGCTATTAGGCCTACTTGATGTATAGCATACTCTACTGTGCAATAGTATTATATTTTTGTTTAAATTTCTTCAAGTTATACCGAAATTTTATTTTGACAGGTTGTCGTAAAGACATTGCCATTTCTGTCTGTATAACATTATACGATATAAATGAATGACAAAAGTTTTATCAAATCAAAAATGGTGAAATCCTCTCATAGCGCGCTGGCGTGCACATGTGTAGCTTACATCATGTGTCAATAAAGTGAAAAGCTGAAAACACCACGCATGCTTTAGTGTGAGTGTGTGTGCGTGTAGTAGAGCACACATTGAGCGCTCATTCCCAGAGACGTGTATAACAACAATTGCAGTCTCTTTGACCTTTAATATTCACAGACACTAGTCCATATTGAGATTTGAATAAATGTACAGCCCTACGTTTTATTTATTCGTTCAAAAATGGCCGAATTCCATGACGTTCTGCTTTATACAGCAAGTTCCATTTGTTACTGAAATCCGCGATTTAATCCCTGTCGCTTTGCGAACACAGACGGGGTGAATTTATGAATGAAAGTGTGAAAGTTCTGACACAAAACTAAGTTGTTACGTATCTTCACGCTTTTTAAAAGTGGGTAACGTATCTCATAGCAGACTACACCACTGTAACGTTAGTTAGCGAAATGACGTTCTTCAACCTGATATTTATCATCTAAAAAATTAACATTACAACTATGCTAGCACTGTGCTTTCATTATAGCTTCATTTCTTGATAGATAGATAATACATTTTTACCTCTTTCTTCCTGTGTCTCCTCGCAACTCCTGGTTCCCTCGTTCGCGCGCGAAAGTTTTCCAAACAAATCAGTCTCTCTCTGCTCTGGCATCCTCTCGCATACATGCCAACCCTCCCTAATTTTCCGGGAGACTCCCGAATTTCAAAGCCCCTCCCGAAAATCTCCCGGACCGACCTTTCTCCCGAATTTCTCCCGATTTCCACCCGGACAACAATATTGCTACACCATCCGTCACTGGGCGCCGTTTTAGACCAAACGCTTGCGCTCCCATGGCGTCTGTCGTTGCTATGCAACCAAACTGCGCTCTCCATGATGACGACGAAGAAGTATCAGCAAAGGATTAATTGATTTCTAGCCTCACCTCGGCTCGCATTAGCTTTACTACTAGATATATTTCTGGAGATGAGAAGGAAAAACCCGCCTGGAAAAAGTAGCGCACCACGTTGCTTCCATTATGAGCGTGCTCACCGCGGCCGCGCACCTACGGTTGAAATAACGACCTTGAGCGCGAACAAGATGCGATATGTGAACGGCCCCTAGAAGCAGACGTCTGAAATGAAAGGCAAGAACAGCTATTTATTTAGCTTTAGACTGTTACATGAAAATTTAAAAATGAAATGTCATAATTATAATGTTTTGAGAGTTACTTATGTAATTGTTGCATTAGGCTATGAATTAATAAATGTTTATTGATAAGATCTACCTATTTCATATCTCTTCATTTACAGTAGCTAACAAATTAGGGTCTAACCTCCTGAGGAGATGCCTTAAGGAATTGAATTTGTCAAATAAATGAATTACATTTTTCTTTGCGTTTGTGTATGTGATATTATATATGGCGACACATCGTTTGTGTATGTGATATATATGACGACACACATCCAGAGGTTGGCAAGTATGCCTCTCGTGCTGGCTGCATTCACTGCAGTCGGGCATTAAATTTTCAAATTGGCCATAACTTTTAATTTGTTGCTGCCAACTGGGGTGGCAGCAGGGGTGGCAAGTGGCAAGGCTTTCTTTAAGGGTGGCATTTGCGTGACATATCCTGAGAAGAACTCCGCATATGCCATTGCAACTTACCTATGATGAATTACGGCTGAGAATGGACATTTCACTCATGTTGGTTGCGTCAGCGTCATAATTTCCAGTATATAGGCCCTTTTATTTGAATTTGTGACTGGTAGATGGACTGCTAAAATAACGTTATTAACTGGTTAATGGCCATTAAAAAATATTTCATTCAGAACTATCTGTTCAGACCTGTTGATTTCTGTTTATGGTTATGTCCCTGTCAAAATTTCTATTGTTTCTGTTTTCAGTTTTCGTTCCTTCAACTGGTTCAGACCCCTGATGCAGACAGACAATATGAAGAACAGAGGGAAAACTAAACTAAAGCTAAAGTGACCTGGTCCCATCTTGGTGCCCCCAGAATGTGATTTCTACAAATGGTGGACACCAATGCATAAAGCCATGTAAAATATATGGGTAGAGATTAATCAAAGTTTTTTTTTTTTTTTTCAATTATTTTTATTTTCCCAAAAGTCAGCTGTCAAAGAGAAATAAGAAAACTTGTCATTGTCAACTTTTCAAACCTGTGTGAGCTTCTTTCTTCTGGTTTAAATTGTTACGTGTTTGGAACAGCTTGAGGGTGAGTTAGCAATGACAAAATGTTCATTTTTGGGTGAACTATCCCTTTAACATTCAGTTGTGTTCTCAGTGTACTTCCTTTTTTCTCTTCTGTATTTTGTCATATTTCAATGCTCTGTACTCTCTCATGAAGGCAGACGTTTCTCTACGTGTAAAATAAATATTTTATAATGCAATATTTTTATTCTTTTTGATTTTGAGGCTGGATGATCATAAGAAGAATTATGTCAGATAATGGTAAGTTTATATTTCAGAGTTGCACTGCTGCTAAATACATACTTGAAATGGTCGAATTCTTAATATTTGTTTAATATAAATTCAAAATTATCAACTCACACATGCCAAAAAAAAGGGGACATAAAGTGTTTTCCCTGTGTGTATGATTTAGACAACGTGTCCCTTCTTCTTTGGATTCTTTGTGCATTTTAGGGGAAGTCGTGGCCTAGTGGTTAGAGAGTTTCACTCCTAACCCTGAGGTTGTGGGTTTGAATCTTGGGCAGGCAATACCATGACTTAGATGCCCTTGAGCAAGGCACCAAACCCCCAACTGCTCTCTGGACCCCACAGCATAAATGGCTGCCTACTGCTCCGGGTGTGTGTTCACTGCTGTGTGTGCACTTTGGATGGATTAAATGCAGAGCTTGATTTCTGAGTATGGGTCACCATACTTGGCTGTATGTCATGTCACTTTCATTTATTGAGGTTGCTTTTTTGACCATAGCTTTTGATTATACATTGGATACTATAAACTTAGTAGATTTTATTTCAGTATGATTTGGTACAAGAACTTGGTTTGAATGGAAAATTCACACACAGACCTGGCACCAGCATAGAGTACCTACTTCCTTTTTAAAAAGGCAACCAGTTGAAACTAAAATCAGTATAACGACCATCTCCGTATTAAAACTCCACAGCTTTTTTTCTATTAATATCAATAATTAATATAATATTGTTTTAGTGATTGCTGTGTTGCTAGGCCTTTTTCTACAGCTGTGGCCAAAATTTTTGAGAATGACACAAATAGGCCTATTAATTTTCACAAAGTCTGCTGCTACAGTGTTTTTAGATCTTTTTGTCAGTTAATATGTTATTCTGAAGTATAATTACATGAATTTCATAAATGTCAAAGGTTTTATTGACTATTATAATAAATTTATGCAAAGACTCAAATCACCCTGGCATGCTGTCAATCAACTTCTGGGCTACATCCTGACTGATGGCAGCCCATTCTTGCATAATAAATGCTTGGAGCCATGGACCCAAAATTCTTATGTTTTGTTCCTTGAGCCACTAGGTTATCACTTTTGCCTTATGGCAAGTTTCTCCATCATGCTAGAAAAGGCATAGTTCATTTCCATACTGTTGGATGGTTGGGAGAAGTCGCTCTCTGGAATGTTTTTGAACCATTCTTTATTCATGGCTTTGTTCTTACGCAAAATTATGAGTAAGCCCACTCCCTTGGCTGAGAAGCAACCCCACACATGAATAGTCTCAGGATACTTTCCTGTTGGCATGACACAGGACTGATGGAAGTGCTCACCTTTTCTTCTCCAGACAAGCTTTATTGTGGATGCCCCAAACAATCAAAAAGGGGATGCATCAGAGAAAAAGTCTTTACCCCAGTCCTCAACAGTCCAATGACTGTACCTTCTGGAGAATTATAGTCTGCCCATGATGTTTTTCTGGGGTTCTGTGGGTTCTTTGCTGCCCTTCTTAAAACTAGGCCATCCTCCAAAAGTCTTGGCATCACTGTGCGTGCATTTGCACTCACACCTGGCTGCTGCCATTCCTGAGCAAGCTCTGCACTGGTGGTGCACCAATCCCGCAGCTGAATATACCTTAGGAGACAGTCCTGGCACTTGATAGATTTTATTGGGTGCCCTGAAGCAGTCTTCACAGCAATTGAACCTCTCCCTTTGAAGTTCTAGATGATCCGATAAATGATTGATTTAGTTGTAATCTTACTAGCAGCATTATCCTTGCCTGTAAATCCCTTTTTGTGCAAAGCAATGATAACTGGACGTTTCCTTGCAGGTAACTACAGTTAACAGAGGAAGAACAATGATTTCAAGCACCACCTGCCTTTTAAAGCTTCCAGTCTGTTATTCTATCCCAATCAGCGTGACAGAGTGATCTTTAGCCTTGTCCTCATCAACACTCTCACCTGAATCACTGACCTGATGTTCCTTTTGTGGCAAGGCTGAAGTGGAAATTTTTTTGGGATTAAGTTAATTTTCATGGAAAAGAGGGCCTTTGCAATTAATTTCAATTCATCTAAACACTGTTCTTAACATTCTGGTGTCTATGCAAATTGCCATCACAAAAACAGAGGGAGCAGACATTGTGAAAATTAATATTTGTGTCATTCTCAAACCTTTTGGCCATGGCTGTACATCTTAGCAGAGGCTTTAGGATAATATTTACATCTCCTAGTTAGTTTCCATGTTTACTATGTTATTCACCTGTGTCATGGTTTGTTGTTAGTTTTCCCATATTGCTCTGTGTTTGTATCTTGAGTTGGTTGGTTATTGTCACTGTTTGAGGAACCAACCACAGGAAGACTAACTCCTGTCTCTATGTCAAGGGGACACAGAGGACATTAATTTTTCAGAGGACTATTTAGAAATGGTTCCCTGGATTGAGGGCACATTAAAGATTTGCTTCTTGAGCAGGCTAGACAATTGCCTCCTCCAATCAATGCCTACAGAATATTCCAGTTGTACAATACCCCAATACATGTACAATACAGTATGTGTTATGGCTGAGCAGTTTCTCTCTAACAGAGGAGGAGGTTCAGGAGGATGCCTTCTTCACCACTTCTGTGCTCATTCCTGCCCTAGTCAATGTCATTTGCCATGCATGAGCCCCAAGCTGGAACTGGCATTGGAGGAATTACTGATTGACCTGTTTGCAGAGATTCAGTCCCCACCCTCCAATTTAATGGAGCCTCTAGTCCAAACAGTTCCCTGATCTTTCCTCCTCTGCTGGTTCTGCCCAGTCTGCTAGCTCTGGTTTCTCTACTGTCTCCGTAAAGTTTCCTGTCTTCACCTTGACACCCCTAGTCATCCCTCTGGCTTCACCTGCCATCTCTTCCGGTTTTTAGTGTTCTTTGTAAACCTATGATGTTTAGTTCTCCATTTTTGTAAATACAATTCTACTACTGAAAAACCTACTCTCTCCATGTGAGCTTCACTGTTACTCTATTTAATTAAGGATCTTGTTATTTAATGACTGTTTTATGTCTCTGTAGGTCAGAGCCCTGAGATTCTTCAGTACAAGACTTCCATTATTGAAAGCTGTAAGTTTGTGACAGAGTATAATCGTCTATCTAATGAATGTGTGGACCTGGCTGGTTATTACACTGAACCATTGATCATTCAGAAGAGCAAAGAGCAAACTGAGAAAATCTGTCGTCAACATGTGAGGTCTGTGCACACTTCTGGATCAAAACCACCATCTCAGCTGTTATCAAATCACAAGAATCAAAGCATCAGAATAGACCAGCTGTTCAGTCCTGACAGTGATGGAAACACACAGAAAACTGTCATTCTCAGTGGAGATTCTGGGAGAGGGAAATCCTTCATGTTACAGAAGATCATGTTGGACTGGGCATCTGGAGTACTTTACTCTGAAAAATTTGATGTAGTTTTTCTTTTGAAGAGTGAAGAGCTGAAGTGTATTTCTGAGGAGATGAGCTTGTTTCAGCTTTTGAGCCGGAGTTGCAGTTTAGCAATGGAACAGATCTCACAGATACTAGATTTAACACCAGAGAAAGTCCTCTTCCTCATTGATGGAACTGATGAGTATGTATCTCATCCACCCCTTCATTTAATGTTACTACACACTAATCCATTCAAAAGAGCGCCACCTATGGTCATTCTTAGGAACTTGTTGAGGGGAATCTTGCTGCCTGAGTCTTTCCTGCTGGTTACCACCAGATCACATGCTGATGCAGTGATGAACCTCCTCAAGGGTCCTCAGCGTTTCACTGAGATTATGGGCTTCTCTGAGAGAGGGGTGCAGGAGTACTTCCAGAAGTTCTTTCAGGATGAACAGCTCTTCAGGAAAATGTATGAGAGAGTGAAGATAAATGAAAGCCTCCTGACTGCCTGCTCTGTGCCTTTGCAGTGTTGGATGATCTGTTTTTGTCTGAAGAAACACTTAACAGGTGATGATTGTGTGATGAGAGAACTAAAGACAAACACCTCCATATATGTGCACTTTGTGTCCACTCTACTGGAGCAGCATGACCAGAGTCAGTCTGTCCTCACCATGCTGAGGAGTCTGGGTCAGCTGGCAGAGAGAGGAATACAAAATCAACAAGTCTTTTTTGATGAAAAGCCTGTTGCTGAGACTGGCTTAGATGCCTCCATTTGTCTGTTTTTGTATAAAGGAAGTTTGAAAAGAAAAGAAAAACAAGTTTCAGTGTTCAAGTTTATCCATTTCAGCTTTCAGGAGATCTTCGCTGCTCTTTATTATGTCTTACTGGATGAAAAAGAGCACAGCTTAAAAGTTAGTGAGCTGTTTAACTTGATGGAATGGGAGGCTATAATTGACAAGCCATCTCCAGATTTGAGAGAAAGAAGATCAATTCCCATACCTCCGGTTATACTGTTCCTCTATGGTCTTTTAAATGAAGAGGTGAGCAGCTCATTCCTTGAAAATATTGAGTGGACTGTTCCTCACACCATTAAACTAAAGAAAAAAGAAATGAGGAAAACCCTCAAGAGAGCTGTTGCTTTGATGATACAGCGGTATGGAATTGAGTTGTTTGCTCTCCACTGTCTGCATGAGCTTCAGGATAAGAGGTTTGTGAGGAAAATATTTAAAGTTTACAAGTCCATGGATCTCTGTAACGTTTCCCTGAAGAGCACAGACTGTTGGGTGCTGCTGTACTGTCTTCAGTGCTGTCCAAACATCAGAGACCTGTACCTCATGTACTGTGATTTAACAGCTGAGAAACTCAAGATTCTTCAGCCAGCGTTCTGTATGTGTGAGAATCTGAGGTTAGTGTGTTCGCATGGAGAAAGGAAGAGCATGAAATTTAACTCTTCTCAAAATACAATTATTCTGTCTCATTCATGAAACATTAGTAAATATAGGCTACTAGTAAATATGTGAGTGATTTGCGCGTATAGAGACCTTCCCACTTGGAAAACTCTTCTCCTGATTCACAAATACTTTGTAAACGTAAGATGTGATAGTGAAATGTGTGTGTGTGTGTGTGTGTTAAAGACCTGCCACGAGAGGGCGCACTACCAAAACAATAACAAACGAGTGGTTTGATGACGCTAAGAAGAAGCATGGAATGATCGGAATTTGTTTGTTTGGTTTTTGGATATTTTACTGCAAATATCTTACAAATTGTACGTTTAATGAATTCCAATCATTCCTAAATGGGACACGCATGCACGCTCATTCTCAATTACCATAAATCCCCCCCCCCCATTAAATTCGACTGACAACTATATATGGGTATCATATTATGACACCAAACGAAGGATTTTTTTTATACAGTTATCTTCTCAAAAGCGAATGAAAAATAAAAAAAAATATCATAAGTTTTATTATCAGAAGTTCATTCAAAAGGCCACATTTTATTTTCAAGCGAACATAGCGTATCAGGTCCTAAAAAAAAGGCAGCATTACAGATGCTGTTAATGGAGTTTTATCTGTTAATCGAACAGTCCCAGAAGTGAAAAGAAAGTGGTACGACATGAAGCTTGAGTGCAAAAAACGAATTTCCGTAACAATTAAGTGGCCATTATTTTGCCCAGCCCTGAAAGCAATTAATTATTTGATTAAAGTGTTCCGTTTGCAGATGCTATTACTGGCTCTCATATTAAAAGTAAAAAGAAAAACCGTAGGCTATGTAATAATATTTTTTTCAAAATGCTGTGTACTACCCGATTAAGGTGAATTAAAATGCAGCCTTATTAATGAGAAAAACGTTCGGATGTTAAACGCACTATTTACGCGTGGCTGGGAGCAGGTGATTTATTTCGTACCTACCAAATAATATTTGGAAAATACGAACATTTTAATGAATCCGAGAATTTACGCCAGAAACTTTACACACGATTTACACAAAAATTCGTTCTGATCGTGTTTCATGAATGAGACCCATTGTGTATTTCTGCCTAAGTTATTTTGTCATGTATGTCAGTAACATTACATTCTTTATTTTTGGATATTAAAATGTTTTTTAAAATGTTTTTTTTAAATAAAAAATAACTATTTATGTGTACATTTTGCAATTTTTTTTTCTTTTCTGTATGAACACATTTTGATTTGTCATTGAACTATATTTCATGTTCATGACCTCAGGTTGACAGTGGACTACCTCTACGATGTTGGGGAGTTGATCCAGATTCTTGGTGAATCAAAAATCTTGAGAAAACTGAAGTAATTTTAATATAAAATTTCTTACTTCCGATAGGGTCAAAGGAAATGACAATAATATTCACTCTGAATGTAACATTAGTTTTTCTATTTTAACATAAATGTCACAATCCAATGATTTATTAGTTGTTTAATAAGTTATCTTTTTATTTTAAAGTTTCAAAATAAGCCATGTGTGTTATTTTGTGTCTTTGTTCCGACTGATAGAGTTCAAGAGGATGAATACAGTGCTGAGAGTCTCATATGGTCACTTGACCTGTCAGTCACACATGAAGATGTCTTGTAAGAAACTACTAGACCTACAATATAATCTGTCTTACCAAGATGGTATAATTTATTTTTCAGAACACAAGAAAAAGTGTCTTTGTGTCTCTGTTTCAGGTTGTCTTTGAGCTCCTCTGAGAAGAATCCGTCATTTCCAGGAGTCTTAAACATCACACTTACATGTCCACAATCAGAGATATCCAGCACTGACTGGTCACTCTTCTTACAGAGACTCAGCAAGACAGAAAAAGTAGCAGAAGAGTAAGAAAAATAATGATTTTGTCATTAACTGTTTATCTCATCAGTAGATTAACTGTTTTTTCAAATGTATTGTGGTCAAATATTTTTTTTGCAGTTCTTCAGCTCTTGATGAGCATGTCAGTTTGCTGCTGTCTTCATTTCACTCTGTGGGTTTGAAGACGTTGGAGCTGAAGCTGGTCGTTCTGAATGAGAGCTGGCTTTCTGGGATAATTTCTCTCGTCCAAACCTGCACCAGTCTACAGCAGCTCAGGTTAAAGGATTAGCATAATAAATTCAGAATTCGTAATTTTACAGTGGCCCCATATACATTTTGGACACTTAAGCCAACATTTAATTTCATTGGGTTATATATAGAATATTACTGCAAGTGGCATCTGGAAACAAATACAAATAAAAAAATAATTATCCAAGATCTTTTACTTACTTCACTTGTCGTCTTATTTAATTTTTTTGCAAGTGTTGAGGAAGAAATTTACAATGATGAGAGTCTCTTCTCATCTCTCAGTGTTTTGCTTTGTGATAAGGACATCAGGTACATTGCACACACATTTCAATCTTTACATGTCAGTTTTTAGACTACAGTACACAAAAAAAATTGTATTAATATAATTAATTGGCTGAATTAATGAAGTCTGGCTGGATGTTTTTATAGGCTGGATGTGAGGCACAGACAGATGTTTGAGTCTCTCTCACATATCACTCTCACTTGTCCTCGCTCAGCGATAAGCAACTCTGACTGGAAAATCTTCTTCCAGAGATTCCACAAACAGAGTACACACAAACCTGAGTAAATATAACCTCTAACATCAAACTAGCATTTACAGTTTGTTCTGATGGTATTCTGTCCTTACTTTTGTACCATTGTGCTGCTTGCAGTTCTCCAGAGTGTAATGAACAAGCGGATGCTCTGTTTTCTTTCCTGCACTCTGTGCGTGATCTGAAGAGTGTGGAGCTGATCGTCTTCAGTCTGAATCAGAGCTGGGCTCTCAGGATTCTCGCTCTCGTTCAGGCCTGTAGCAGTCTGCAAGAAATATGGTACGACTTATTCTTTATTTTAATGTGAATAAAAGAATAGAATACTCGGTTTTGACACTTCACTTTGACACTTCACAATGTTATTCTTACTGCTAACTACATTGTTGTGTTTTTTTTATTATAAGCAAAAGTTAATAGAGATAATTAACAGAAAAATAAAAAAATATTTGGTGCTGTTTTGTCATTATAACAGTTGAATGTTATAAATGTTATTTTGTAGTGTCAGTGTCACTGGATTGCTTTTGGAGGAGGGGCTCATGTTACTGAAGAAATCACTGACAGAGCCACACTGCACTGTGCTCATTGAAGGGTTTGTGTGCTTAATGTGCTTTTGACTTTTTTTAATCTAATGACAAATAATAGTTGTATTTAACAACTTAACTACAAAACTTCAAACACTGGGTCTATTTACATTGTGGAATTAAATTAATGTGTTGTGCATATCTACAAAATGGTGTTTACATTATAGCTAATTGTGACTTTTTTTATTTTGTGTGTGCACTTGGATGGGTTAAATGCAGAGCACAAATTCCAAGTATGGGATACCATACTTGGCCACACGTCACATCCTTTCCTTTTCTCCTTTCCTTTCTTTTTTAAAGGAGGAAATGCAGTAAACTCACAGACCAGTGCAAAGAACAGGACTGGAGTCACAGCTGTAATGAGAAAGTAGAGATTCACTTCAAACCAAATATATTGAAAGAGCTGGAAGAGTGAGATAATTTTATAGTATTAAGTTTATCTTTTATACATTAGTAATTTAATTCATCATTACTATCTCTGTTCTAGGCTGAACAACTCAGAACCGTCTGGACTGAATCTTCAGCCGCTCCCAGTGTGTCAGTCTTGTGTTCACATTGTTGACTCTGATCAGTGGGTTCAGGTGGAGCCGTCAGTCTGTACAGATGAAGGAGGGTCAGAGTTCAGGATCAGCACTCCGGCGGGTCGATTCGAGTGCAGCAGGACCAGAATGCGATGGGTCTGTGCTGGTGACATCACTCTCCAGTATCGTGCAGTGGATGGAGGTTTCCTCAGTGAAGAGCTGGAGAGGCTTCAGTGTGAGAGAATTGGTCCTGTGATTGATGTGACAGTGATCTCAGGGAAACTGGAGGAGGCCCATCTACCTCATTACACCTGTTTAGCAGAGTCAGACCCCTCTCTCACACAAAGTGTAAAGGTCCTCAATATTGAAGATGAAGGAATATCCTTGGAATCAGTGGAGCTGACTCGTTTTCATGCTAAAGTACTCCAACCATCTTTTTCTCCTAAAACGGTGCTTATGAAACTAGGCATAGCAGTGAAAGTGCACTGTGATCTATTTATCTTCATGACACACAAAGATCCCATCATTCTCCATGTGTATTTTTTACCAGTAGATTCACTTTTTGAAGAAAAAATTAAAATAGTGGAAAAGTCGAGTCATCAAATCAGTCTTTCAAGACCTGAAACCCCATTACAGATGAATAAACAACACAGTCTTGATGTCCCTGGTGCTTCTGTCCAACCCAAAGCAATCAAACTAAGAGGAGACATCAAGCCAAACTTCTTTGAGGTCATAAATCCTGTCGATGACATTGATATGACTCTTAGCCGAGTGGATGATCAGAAATCAGTATGGACCTCAAAAATTTACAAAGCTTTGTTTGGATCCATGCTGCTTAATTCGGAATTTAATTTGTTTCCAAAAGTGGCTGTCAACTTTGATAAAGTTAATTTTTTTGATAGAAACTGGCATACTTTTATTAAAAGTGTTAAAAATGTGAATAACATTGCAGACAACCTGCTTCAGAAGCAAATCATTCATGAAGAATTATATTCTGAAATCACACATCCAACTTCAACCAGTGAAGCCAGCATGAGGAAGATCTGCAGCATAGTGCGTAAAGGTAGTGACACTGTGAAAGAAATGTTCATCTGCATTCTTCTGGAGGAAGATCCCAACCTTTTAAATCATCTACCTTTACCCGACTCTTAAACTTTTGTGCTCGATGATTATACATTGTATTTTGCATGATTTGGGTAATAATGTTAACTACAAGTGACCAATGCACTGGAGAGCTCACCCTACTGTACTTTTGAAGAACAGTATTTAAGTTACTTCTGGAATTAAAGAACATTTAAATGCTCTGCTTGCCTGTAAAAATTAGATTTAAACAACAGACTGTTGCAAAACATTTTCTTGTCTTATAAAGACACTGAACAAGGTTAAGTTTTTCTGTACAGGTTTTATTTCTACACAGCTGTGTTGTAAATGTTACTGTATCAACCACTTTGACATAGTTTAACTTTTATCATCTAAATGTGACATTACAAAAAAAGATATTTTTGTCACAGATACATATACTAACTAGAAGGTAACTAGTAGTGTTAGTAACAATGTTATTTAAATAAATACAAATAAACCTGGAGTTTTGAATCAAATGATACATTTGTGTGAGTCACTGACGATCATAATCAAAACAATACATCCTAAACTAAAACAACCTTTGACATCCTTACAAATGCAAATGTACAAGAGCTTAAATCCAGTAAAAAATTTAAATGTGTTATTTACAAAGACATTTTCCCCAGAGTCGCTAAGAACAGCTGTACACAAAAAGCCATTCATAATCATGTAGTAGACAGGACACCGTTCATACTGTTACTCGATTCTTATTGTGTAGATCATGTGTGTATTGCCAGCGTGAAGTTTGTAACACTCATGTGCATAAAAATTTGCTCAATTCTGATTATGGAGTTCAGAAGACTTATGGTTTGTTCAGCGGCAGGAGGGCAGTGTGACTCTCTGCTCGTCCATCCTCTTGGCCTGTGAGCGCATGATGAGGCTGAAGAAGTCTTCATCCGGGACGGTGGGGCCACGGGAGGAGGGTGGAGGAGGGGCGCACCTCTGATCATCCAGACGGGACCCCTGAGAGAGATAGTAAAATGAAATGAATGCAATTCCTTTCCTACAGCTGCTATTTTGCACTCATTTTCTACTCCGGTTAATTCAAGCATGTACTCACCTGACACTTGACGAGCATGTCAAAGAACTGGTCATCAGGTTCAGTGGCATCTGTGCTGGCCATGACCTGGCTGAGGATCATCTGTCTGCTGCTAGTGCTGCTGTGTTCAGACAGGGTGCGCAGGCCGGGTAGACTGTTCCCTGTTCCTGCCCTCTGCTCATCCAGCCTCCTGCCCTGAGCGCTGACCAGCAGTCTGAGGAACGGCTCCTGACCTGGAGATGCAGCCGACTCTGAGAATGCTGGATATACAGAAACATGTTCAGCTACATTTATGATATTCACGTCATTTTAATGCTATTTGTTTGAATATTCAAAGACAAATTCAATAAATAACATGAAAGAAGACTAACATTTCCTGATGGTTCTGGGCGGGGTGGTGGGTGGGGAGGCAGAGCTAGAATTGACACTCAGGTGGCTCCTCCCATCCTGTATGGCACAGCGCTGGTCATCCATCCTGTTGCTCTGGAAACGACTCAGCAAGTCAAAGAAGCCCTCGTCTCCTAACACATCAGTACTCCCATGCTGGGAGCAAAGAGGTCAAAGGTTAAAACTAATTCCCTCTGAAGAACTGAGAACACATACACAATTTGGCAACCAGTATTTTCCATTTATGAATTGTTCAGACATTTCAGATGTGAAGCAAGTTTTGATGAAAATGTTACAAAAACTTTTTTTCTTTAAAATAATATGGACTCATGAATCTTTCTCAGATCAGAAATCTCAACTAATAAATATAATCTTTTTTTACTTGGATTTCTATAGGTTTTATTAAGTATTAGGGATGTATTATAAATATATATATATATATATTTTTTTTTTAACAAGAACCCTTTTTTTCATAATTTTTCATATCGGGTCGATATTTACATTTAAAGCTATTATCGGCCAATTCCGATATTGGTCCGATAAAATCGTGCATCCCTAATAAACATGTTTGCATGTGGTTTTAGTACTTTGTTCTGAGGAGCTTCCCGTGTGTTGCTGGTATCCTGCAGGATTTTACTGGAGCTGCTCTGCAGTTTGTGCTTCTTTCCTCGGAAACGATTGACAAAGGATAGCTTTGAGGATGACTTGGCCAGTGAAGATCTGGACTGCTTGAAGAGGATTTCACTGGTCCACTTCTGACCCTGCAGGACAGATATTAAATTGCTCTATGAATCCCTGATGCTGAGATTTAAAAACATACATTTCTGCTTCATTGTCTTATGAACTGATGACTATTAAAAGAGTTATGAATCAGATAAATACATTTACATTCGCGTTGATCTTGTCAGGTGTGAGTTTCATCAGCTCTAGGTTCTCCATACTGTGCCGTCGGCTCATCCTAGGTCTGGCTCCTGGAAAAACAACCAGCCAAGTCAATCAGTTTAAAACCTGCAGCGCTCCCTCACTTTATTCAAGTGATTAATCATACAGAGGAACTTGGGATACTATGGCTGAAGGGAGACCTAGTGCTGTTTTTGTGTACCATGCAGGTTGTAGTCGATCTCTTTGTTCTCAGAAAGTACTGAATTGTCTGTGCTGTAACTGAGGCCGAGGACCATCTGGAGATCTGAGACATTCATGCGAGCAGTCAGTTCCCCGCTACGATCACCAGTCTGTAAACAAGACAATTCGGCCATTTATTTCAAATACATCCTAAGCGATAATTATTTATTTATTCAATATGCATATAACCCTGATGCAGTTTATAGCAAGAAATCAATCAGAACAAACATCAATGGTACTTCCAAATATGCACCTACTGATGGGTCTATAACTGCACGCACCTCTTTTGAGATTTCTAAGTGCTTTTCTGCAAAGTGCATGGCCTGGTCATGATTCCCTAGTGCTGTATGTGCGTTTCCCAAACTCCAGCAGGCCCTGCCTTCACCGATCCTGCAGAAAACATACCTTCCATAATGAGTATGTAAATTATTACTATGCTTTATAATTGTTTTTGTTTTATCAGGGAACATTGGGGTATTTATATATATGCATTTATTTGACTGTTTGCCACCCTGTTCTTTAGATATCAGTTGGCCACAACAAAAACATGATTCCTAGTGTGTGAGAGCACCTATCATTGAGGTCCTGAGCGATTATGAGATGTTTGAGATGGTAGTCGATAGCTCTTTCATAGTCCTGCAGCAGTGTGTATGTGTTGCCCAGACTGTAGCAGGCCTGAGCCTCCACTGCCAGATCCTTTAGCTGCCGTGCCAACTGTAAAGCTTTCCTGCACCCAGAACACAATCACTGTCAGAGCTCAGATAGAACCACAACAGAGGTTTTTTTTTTTTTTTTTACTGTTGTTTACTAGGTCAGTCACTCAACTTTATGGAAACACGCCTAATTCAGTTAACATTTAGATGAAAATCCAGCTATTGACTTAAATGTCAGATAATAATATATATAGAGTATAATAATATATAAAGATTTTATGCATAATCTGGGACTTTTAATAATAAATAAGACCAAAACACAAAGGGAATCTTATTTGGAAATCTGTGTGCTTTATTACTTACAGCTGCTAATTCAAAAAGATGGGGGAGATAAAATATGCACATTTACAACAATCTACAAAATATTACAAAATAAAAACTAGTGGTTGACCGATGAATCGACATGACCGATATATCGGCCGATATTTGGCATTTTTCAAATATCGGCATCGGCCGATAAGTTTTCTGCTTGGCCATGAGTTTGAGGCGGGACTTTTGTTTTGATGGCGTGCCAGACTGAGGCAAGTATTAACATATTCATGGAGTATTGGACGTAAAACAGCACTGTATTGTGTAAAAATAAAAAATAAAAAAATCCATCAAAAAACATTTGTGTTTTGCAGACAAATCTTGAAAAGATGTGCCGTACACAGGAAGATCATTTGAGCGAGTTTAAGACAAAGCATGACGAACATGTACGCCAAATCAGTGATCTAGGAGCTCAAAAGGCAAGACTTCAGACTGAAAATGGTAAGTAGTATTTTTACAGAAGGGATAATAAAATGACATTCTCAATGCACACACCTATACAACACTACAGTTATTAACCATCATTAAATCTATGCAAGGTGAAATGGGCCTTGAGCGCACACAGTGCTCACATTCTCCCTCTTGTTTACTGTCGTCGTTAACAGTTCTGTCTAATACGGATAGAAGTCTGTCTAATAATCGGAAAGAACGGTTAAACAAAGGAATTAATGTATACAAAAAAGACTCATAACTTTTATATTATTAGTAATAAGGTAAACATTATAATACTTTCTCCGTTTGGAATCAGCATTAAGCAAATATGGATTTAAATCATTTAAACAAATCTTTGAATGGCTAATGAACATTTAATTTCACAAACGTTGCAAACTTAGTCCAATCCAACTGTGAGATCCTGTGAAGTGTGCATTTTTATCCTGCATGATCGTGTGTTCTCTGTGTGACTGTCGGTCTGTGTGAATTGAATGCTTTAAACTTTAAACTCGTGATTTCAAATTTTGCTGCGCTTTATGCATTTGCCCATTATCATATTCATGTAATTTTCATTGTGTGCTGTATGTTAAATGAGTGTTACCATGGCTTTATTTGAAAATTATTATTGCCAATGCACACAAACTTCCCAGAATACTGAGTGCCCTGTTTTTTGGTTACAGTGTTTACTTCCTTTTTAAATATATTTTTATTAAATATTTATTTGTGTCATCTAAAGTATGTTTATTTTACACAATAATTTTTTAATCCATTGTTAAATGATTTAAATTGTGTAAATATTAATTTAAATATTAATACAATTTTAATAAATAATAATAATATTATATATATATCTATCTCTCTCTCTCTCACTCTCTCTCATATATATATATATATATATATATATATATATATATATATATATATAGTTTTATATCAGCTATCGGCCCCCTTGCTTTCCAAGATATCGGCAGTCAAAAAAAAAAAATTTCCAAAAAAACAAACAAAAAAAAAAAAAAAATTTCCAATATCGGTTGACCACCGATAAAAACCATAAAGTAGTAATTCATCAACAGTAGATCATAAGCAATTAACTGTCATAAAAGTGTAGTATACACCTATTGCGTGAGACTGTGGAATGTGTAACACCATTTTTGTCTTTGAATTTGGCATCATGCACTAATTTACTAATTATAATAATTATATAATATATAATTATATTAACTTTTTAAGTTTAATTATCTCGTTAGCATGTACCACAATTCCCTTTTCCATCCTCAAAAAAAACAAAAAAACAAAACAAACCTATAACAGAAAACTTTTTTCCATTCTCAAAGACCTAATAAAATGATAATTATGACTTCAAATGACCTTTAATTTAATTAACTGAAAAAGAGGACTTAAAGACCCCTGGAAACCCTGGAACAATATTTATATCAAACCCCACATTAACAGGGCTATAATGTGTAATGCTCTCTCTCTCTCGCTCAGAAAATAAATAAGTAAATAAATAATAAAAAAAAAAAAAAAAAAGATATTTATATTACACTCACCTGTAATGTTCTGCAGCCCTCTCAAACTCCCCAAGGAGTATACAAGCGTTTCCCAGGTTGCAGTAGGCTCTCCTTTCTGCAGAGCGGTCACCAAACTCTTTAGCTATAAGCAAACGCTGGAAGACAAATAGTTCACGTACAGTGCAGTGAGTGCTTTTGCACAGCCTTACAGTTATTAGAATTTTCATAATCAAATGATGAAACCAAACACTCACCTGTTCATGAGAGGCCACTGCATCCCTGAAGTTTCCTAGCAGGTAGTATGTGTTTCCCAGGTTTCCATACGTTCTGCCCTGTGCTGCTCTGTCTCCGAGCTCCTTCACGATACACAGGTTCGCCCTAAGCAATCGGAGAAAAGGAGGAGGATGTAAAAAAACTGTAACATACACACAAATGTATGTTGAAATGTTCATTCACGTGGGTGTTGGTGGTACTCACTCGTAGTACTCTGCGGCTTTTCTAAGTGCTGTAATGACCTCCTCAGGAAAGTCTCCAGGTTCTGCTCCGCTCCAGCAGATGCTCTTCCCTTTGGCATGGTACACATTTCCAAAATTATAAAGTGCTCTGGCCTGCCCCACCTTTAGGTAAAAAACAAATTAAATAAATTGAAAGAAAAAAAACCCTCAGATGTTAATTATATACCTGGGTGCATCTTATGGAACCTTCCAGCATAAAATAAAAAACAAAGAAGGAAGTTGCATTTGTTTTTTGTTTTTATCTTAGTTTCGCTAACTTTTTTTTTTGTGTGTGTGTCTGTGTTTTTTAAAACAAGCTCTCAAGATCTTTTTCACTTTGACAATTCACAACTTTGATTTTTGGGTAAATAAAGACCTGTTGATTTATTCATCAGATTCACACAAATGTATGATTGAAATAGTCAGCAATGATGAAATCACATTTACAAATAGTTTTTTACAATTACAGCATTAATTTATAATCTATAAATTTGATTTGTTTGTCAGTTTGCAAGCTCATTTTTCATCAGTTTACAAATGGTGAATTTATAAAGATAAACTAAGAGCCACAGGCCTGTATTTTAAACCCTTTTTGTTTTGTATAGGGTCCTTTTTTAAACAATTAAGGGACATATAAAATGTTCTTCTTACTTTTTCCTGGTAATCAAATAAAGGAATAAAACAATTTAATTTATCCTAATCAAGTGAAAAAAAAAACAAAGTGCTGCACAACAGAGGTTTACAGTTAAAATGAAAAAGAAAACAAATGTGATTATTTCTTTAAAAATACATATTTTTTTTGAATTTATTAGTAGTAGTAGTATTGTTGCCACATTGAGTCTTAAGACTGCTAAATAGTAATATATTTTTGACAGTTTCTTCATGTTTAAATAAACTTATTTTGACATGAGGAACTTGCAGCCGCTGTGTATGTGATATGATGGTAGTTTTGTCAAATTTAACAATAAAATGCTAATGAAGTGACTCTCAGAGCAGCTGGGGATGAAATTTGTGTATTCCTATCATCATAGTGAGACGACAGAGGCCTAGAACACCGTGAGCATCGTCTGCGCTTGTGTAAACAAAACACAGCGTTGCACCATCTTCCGTTCATTCATTGTGGAAATTATGGCACCTTTACGCATGATATCAAATGCTTCCACAGATTTGTAGTATTACTATAGAATAATACCTGAGCATTGCAAATCACACTTTGTTCTTGTCAACAGTATATCCGCCATGATAAGCACTGAATGAGTGACAGGCTTTCTGTTGTGACATTGCACGAGGTAAATAAGAGGGTGACATCTAGTGAAGAAGACTAAAGATTCACATTAATCAAGTCTTCTTTTAAATGTTTGCTGAAATAAATATCGGAGAAGATCGATTCACGCCTTTTGAGAATCGATATCGAAATGACGTGATTTAATGAAAGGACTAATCGAAAAATCTATTTTTTTGCTAAGCCCTAATCGCAAATGCTATAGAATTTTTCATTTGCAAGTGGCTCTGAATAAAAGTGTCAATGAATAATAATAATAAAATAAAATAAATTTAAACATAATATGTTACACTATTTATTCATTCATTTTAACACCATGCCAGCATCAAGGCTATTTTCATGGTGATCTCAGAATAAATTACACAAGGTATACAATTAACAAAAAGACATAAAAGATGTTTCAAATCTTCACTTGAAAAAAATTATAAAATACATTCAGGTAATACATTTTTAAATAAATCAGTAAAAAAAAAAAAAAAAAAAAAAAAAACTGAATAAAAATAATACAATATAATAAAATATGCTTCACTGTCATTTTCATGGGGCAAATAATGTACGATGGTGGTTCTTCACCTTTTAATAAATATCCATGTGTATGTCTTGTATGAAATATGTTCCATTATGGTAATGTTTATTGTGTACCTTAAACAAATCCCTCACCTTGTCGCCCTGTTCCCTGGCAATATCTAAATGTCTCTGGCAGCAGACCAGTGCTTCATCAAAGCGTCCCAAAACCTTTAATGTGTTCCCCAGGTTACCGCTGGCTTTGGCTTGACCGAGCCGATCCCCGGTGGTCCTGAGAGAACAAATCAGTGCTGTCATTAACATTAAATACAAATATTATACAATCCTAAAGAACATTAATTATAGGTAATACAACTGAAACACCGAGAATTTGCACTACCATTACACATTTTTGTTGTTGTTGTTGCTTTCTTATGCTCACACAAGGCTGCATATTTATGATAAAAAAAAAATAAAGTAAAAACATTGAGAAACATTACTTTCAGTATTTTCTATTGTAATTTTCTATTATTTTTCTATTATTATATTACAGTATTTTCTACGGTAATATATTCATAAATGTTTTTTATTCCTGGATTTATTAAACCCAGGATTATTTGATGACAGCATTTATTGGAACCTTACTGAGCCCTAACTGTTGAGCAGTTGGGAAAGCTACATCTCCTGTAAAGTTGTGTAAGTATACCTAGTTAGTGTAAGATCATGGTGGTGGAACTCCAGAGCTTTGCTGTAGTCATGCAAGTGGAAGTATGCATTGCCCAACTGACTGTAGATGGCACTCAGAACCTGTAGGTCTTCTGTGCCAACCTGTATGGCGGCCTCGAAGAAAGAAACGCCGGCGCTGTAATCCCCCACCTTACAGAGACGCTCCCCCTCCAGAGCCAGGTCCAAACAGGATGCCTCCATCCTGCAGGGGGCAGCAAAGATATTTTATGAATGGTTGAGCTGTTATCTCTGTATTAACATTAGTAGAAATAAATTGAGAAGGCAGCATGTCTTCATTACAAAAACATACAAATATTATCTTTAATGTTTAAAATTTTAAGGATCTAACTCAAACACTGGGACAATTCTATGAGAATAAGGTGCTGCCATAACAGACCACTGATTTGTTTGTGCAGGGAAAGTTAAAAAAGTGGCAGTTTGACTTGTGAAACTAAAAAAATAAAATAAAAAATAAAAATTGGTTACAAGTCCTAGTTTTGGGGGGCTTATATGGCATAATTTCTATCCAAGGAATACACAATATCCGGGAAATAATTTTATATATATATTTTTTTTTTTTTTTATTTAATTGTATGTTAGGGTATATACAACAATGTGTCACACATTAGCTGTGTGGATTATTATCATGTTAGTAAATGAATACTACCCAATGTAAAGCCCTTAAAACTCCTTACAAATTAATTAAACAATACTGGACCCAACACAAAAATTCATTACCAATCAATCTGACACTGCATAATATGTGGCAAATCAATCAGGCCTTGGAAATATTTTTACTAGTTTTCCATAATAGATGAACCTCTAAACATAAAAACCAGTCCGTCAGAGTTTGTAGAGCCCTACCTGGTGCCTTCACGCCTCACACAATCAAAGAAAGCTGGACATGGAAAAGGCATCTAAAAGGCTTCGTTGGCTCCTTAAAAAGTCCTCCGACAGGGCTGTAATCTCTAAAACCAGCCGTCCCAAACGCACATACATCACGATGAGGCTGCCAATCAACCCAATTCTTCACCAGGAATTACACCACTACAATATCAAATGATTTTTAAAAGAATATTCTACACAGCAGTTGTCTATCATACAATGTCACATCGGACGTCTTTGAGGGCAGAGGTTGAAAATGGCTTAGGCAAAAACTGTCATGGTCAGCACATGAACAGCTAATCTGATTGTGTTTCTGCTTTCCACTGTCGTGTGTGATTAGTGCACACACAGAGAGGGACATTACAGAGATTAGACCCGCTGTGTTTGCTTCTGATGGGATGAAACTCATTTCCTCATACAACTGATCAACAGACAACACAATTCAGAGAGCTTACATCTAGAATATAAAAAATTGGAACAACTGACTAAAAGATAAAAACTAACCCAACTCATGGACTGCAGAACATAATATGGGCAATCGTCATAAATGATTCACAGTGATATTCAACATTGATTAAACTGGGGCACACCTGCTCTTTCTCTCTCTCCCGCACACACACACACACACACACACACACACACACACACTAAAGCTCTACAATATCACTGCCTTAAAAAATGTTTTTGCAAAATTGTTTGGATTCTAGATTTTTCTCAAAATTATGACTTTGAATTTCAGTCAAACACCTTCCCCCATAAAATGTATTTTTAAGACATAAAGGGAGATGCATAAGATGATGACAAGCAATTAGCAATTATTTATTTAATTATTGAAAAGTTTTGATTATAAGCCTACTTGTATCCTTAAAATAAATTATAGGTACTAGATCAGGAGACAAATGACACATTTATGGTACAATCTATGATAACATGGCATGTGAACAAAATTTAAGTTCTTTGAATTGAATTCCTTATGAATGAGTTAACACTGAACTAGCTCTAAATATCTTAAAGGATGCATTACAACTGAAAAGAAAACGTAATTCAAGTGTTGCATGCTTACCTGTAATGGACAACGGTCCGGTTCTCATTCTGCATGCTAACCACTGCACTGCTCGCAGCCACTGAAGAGCATTATGAAGTACTGATCCGAGTCAAGTCCAGAAAGTAATCCAACAGGGAAGACTAATGAACTGAATCCCAGAAAAAAAGTTTGAATAAATTGTAAACTCTTCCAAAGTCTCTCTGATGTTTAGCAGTGGTGGAGTCCAGTGCACTACAGATGAGCGTATCCAGACTAATATTCACCACATGGGTCTGGGAAGTGAGTGTTTGTGAGTGTGTTTTGTACAGGATGCTCTCTGCCAGAGCTCTCTGTGAAAAGAACACAAGATGTCGAGTGTGAAGCCTCATTCTGTGCGTATGCCATAGCAACACCCACTAAGCGGTGGACACATGCAGTGGAGGCAGATATTAAGAGTGTGTGTGTGTTTCAGCTTTGTGTATTTGAAAGCTAAATCAAGGGACCCAACAACAAGAGAGAAAGCAAGAGCGACTGGCCCATGAACACAGTTCATTATCTGCCATGCAAGCAGGCCGGTACCAAATCATGAAAGAAAACGCATTCAGGTTTGTGGCAAGAGAAGAGTTTTGTTCACCCTTCTCTTACAAAGCCCCACAGATGTAAAAAGAATCACAGCAGGAAAAAGAGGAGACTATTTTCAACTCTAATGGTAACTGTTGGTCACTTTTTAAACATATTACACCTCTGTGACATTTGGAAAGCTGATTTGTCATTGCCAAACTAATCCAGAAATAAGATAATCAGCTTGAGGAATAGGGATGGGCCTATAGACAATGCCATCGTCCATCGCCGATGACTGTCAATGTTAAGCTGACATCGTGATTCCACTACACTACAGTTCTTGTATAGTTCTTTCCTCATTAAAAGACATTAAAGGGTTAATTCACCCAGATAGCAAAATTATGTAATTAATAACTTACCCTCATGTTTTTTCAAACCCATAAGACCTCCGTTTATCTTTGGAACACAGTTTAAGATATTTTAGATTTAGTCAGAGAGCTCTCAGTCCCTCCATTGAAGCTGTGTGTACGGTATACTGTCCATGTCCAGAAAGATAAGAAAAACATTAGAGCTGAAACAACGAATCGATTTAATCGATAAAAATCGATTATTAAAATAGTTGTCAACTAATTTAGTCATCGATTCGTTGCTAAATAACTTTTATTTGCCGTAAGCGGCTCATTTCGTGCATATTTCAAATCTGCGGTGACCAAAGTGTGGCAGTAATGAGCCATCGGAGGTTTTACTCAGCCAGTACATACGGAGAAGTAGCGAATAGCCAATAGCTGGCCTCGTTTTATGTCACGTGCTTCCCGAACAGCGTCTCTGCAGCATTTAGCGGGATGTGGAAGACTGGGAGTACTTTACTTTGAGCCTTCAAAAAAGAAGAGTAACCTGTAAACTCTGCACTACTGAACTGTTTAAGGGGACGTTCACATATCGCGTCTTTTGCGCGCTCAAGTTCGTTATTTCCAACACCGCACCGCATCGAGTTAAAAACATCTCAACTTTTCAGAATGCTGCAAGCGCATCGCGGGTCATGTGACAAGAACTAACCAATCAGCTTCATCCTTTCCCGTAACAACGTTAAAAGCTCAGTCAAGATGAAAGGAACAGCTGATCATAGTTGTATATGGATTTCCATTTTGAAATAAATTTAGTAGCAGAGCTACTGCAAGTGATTTTTTGAGCTGCAAATCCATTTATCCTTTGCTGAAATTTCCGCGTCTTCAAGGAGAGAGCACGTCATGGTTGCTTATCAAAGGCAGACGCCTCAGGGGCGCTTCTGCCCGAGCGCTTTGGAAAAAAGGAGAAAGCGGCGCGCCTAGCGTTTTCCACGCGTTTTTAGGCACGATATGTGAACGGCCCCTAAGACTTTTATTTGTGCAGATTCTCCAGTACAATGTTGTTTGCAAATGTTTAGTCGTAAAAGCTGATAACATTACTTTTTAACAGTTAACATTTAAAGCTTTACAAACATGTTCTGTGGTCAGTTTGTCGTTTACCAGTTCAAAATTCAGTCGTGCAGCCTAATTATGACTGAATGAGAGAGGTAAATGTTTAAAGATATTTGAAATGCACTTTTTTTCTAAGTATTCACTGCTCTTTTTCACACAGCAGGTTTTTTGTGTGACTGTCCAATTTTTTTTTTTTTCTGGACAACCTTCTGATGGATTTTACTTTAAATTGTGAGTTCCATTCAGGTTTCATGTCACTGGCACTTTATTCGAAGGATTGTTTACAATTTCACAGCATAAGCTATAAAGCTGTTTCCCAGTAAATAATAAAATACAATGCACTGCAATTTTATTCTGTTTTATCCTTATTCTTCGTGAAAATATGTTCTGAAAGATTCCTTAATAAGCTTCGTTCGGGATGTTAAACTACTTTAGGAGCTCTAAGGACTGCCATGGTGAAAACATTATTTTAAATCTCCTTGTGAAATTTGCTAGAGTATGGGTCAGTGTTCTGATTGCAGAAGAGTTCGACAAAGGATTACTAACACAATAAAACAACTCCAGGTATATTTTTGATTAGGATATGACAGTGCAAAATGGTTAAAATCTCTTAAAAATCTATGCTGAAGGATAAAGACCATTTACTAATAATTTACTTGGGGAAAAAATGGGAAAAACTAAAATATAAGTACATAAACCGATTAATCGTAAAAATAATCGACAGATTAATCGATTATCAAAATAATCGTTAGTTGCAGCCCTAAAAAACATCATCAAAGTAGTCCATGTGATATCAGAGGGTCGAAAGTTGAAGCATCGAAAATACATTTTGGTCCAAAAATAGCAAAAACGACGACTTTATTCAGCATTGTCTTCTCTTCCGTGTCTGTTGTGTGAGAGAGTTCAAAACAAAGCAGTCTGGATATCCGGTTCCTGAACGAATCAGTCAGTTCACCAAATCGAACTGAATCGTTTTAAACAGTTCGCTTCTCTAATACGCATTAATCCACAAATGACTTAAGCTGTTAACTTTTGACTCTGAACTCTGAGTTCAAACAAACCAATATCCCGGAGTAATGCATGCATTCAAACAGTACACTGACTGAACTGCTGTGAAGAGAGGACTGAAGATGAACACCGAGCCGAGCCAGATAAGAAGATACGAGGAGCTGATGATACTGCGCATGTGTGATTCAGCGTGAAGCAGACTGACACACAGAGCGCCTGAACCGAACTGATTCTTTTGGTGATTGATTCTGAACTGATTCTGTGCTAGTGTTATTAGCGCAGGTAAACCGAAGGCTTGAATCAAGGGCAATCATCGCAAATGACGCCATTACGTCGAGCGCAAAAGAACCGGTGAACCGTTTTCTTCAACCGGTTTATTGAATCGAACTGTCCGAAAGAACTACTGGTGATCTGAAAACCGATGCATCCGGTTCTTGACTCGTGAACGAGTCAGTCTTTTGTTCGTTATCTGGCTCGGCTCGGTGTTCATCTTCAGTCCTCTCTTCACAGCAGTTCAGTCAGTGCACTGTTTGAGTGCATGATATTGATTTGTTTGAACTCAGAGGGAGTGTCAGCCACATTAAAAAAGTTAACAGCTTAAGTCATTTGTGGATTAATGCGTATTAGAGATGCGAACCATTTAAAATGATTCAGTTCAATTTGGTGAACTGAATGATTCGTTCGCGAACCGGATATCCAGACTGCTTTGTTTTGAACTAACTGACCCTCTGATGTCACATGGACTACTTTGATGATGTTTTTCTTACCTTTCTGGACATGGACAGTATACCGTACACACAGCTTCAATGGAGGGACTGAGAGCTCTCTGACTAAATCTAAAATATCTTAAACTGTGTTCCAAAGATAAACGGAAGTCTTACGGGTTTGAAACAACATGAGGGTAAGTTATTAATTACATAATTTTGCTATCTGGGTGAACTAACCCTTTAAACACACAGTCCTTTTTTTTCCTTGACACCAAAAAGTGAACCACACTCACTCTCAACCAAGAGTGGAGATACACTGCCTGCTAAAACATGTTATAACATTCATGCCAAAGACCTTCAAATTCATTGTACTTTTATTATTCATTCCAAAGAACAAAGAGAACTTCAAAACACAGAGACAGTTACAAAACTGGTTTGTGTGTCTAATTCTAACAGAAAAACAACAGTGTGGTTCTCAGAGTACCTCAGAGGCAGGTTAGCTTGACAAGATAAGACATGAAGAGAGGCTAGCAAGAAGACAAGCTGTTACTGAGGTGCTTTTGCACTCTTTTGCGTGTGCACACACACACACACACACACACACACACAGTGTGTAGCTACGAATAAACATTTGCCAAAATCACTTTTCCAGTATATTGTGCAAGGAGGATAGGTATGTTAGTCATATAGCATAGTGAATAAGAATATTGTCTGAATAAAGCAAAAAAATAAATAAAAACTACTGTATGCCAACGTAAAACCCATAATTCTGGAAAAGCAACAGCAAAAAAACACCAATGTCATCACAGTGTCAGTGCTTATTTATAAAGCTGTATACAGACTCACCCATGTCCCACTCCCAAAGCAAACAGTTAAAGAAAGACCAGGATGAAGCCAGAAAAAAATATTTATACAATCCATATTGAAGGTGAAAAAAAGCACATGAAACGCGGACCTTAAATATGCGTAACACTGACTTCTTTTAACGTAATCATTATATGGAACCCGCAGCTTAAACTTTGGCTTTTAAGTTGACGTTTTTTGTGTGTGTTAGCGCAAGCAGCTGTCTCAACAGCCGTTAACGTTACTGGCCAAACTTCAGTCATACTCACTCAACTCCTCCGGTTCGCCACCGATCCTTCTCTCGGTTCAGTCTCTTACAAGAGAATCGACAACAAAAATCAATTAAATCCAATCATATTGTTAAAAAAAAGGAATTCAAATAGTTTCCTTTAATTAATTCTCTTGGTCCCAGCGAAGCGGTGTAGAGAAAACTACACAAACACGGACAGAAGGGGCGTGTTCGTGACTCCGCTGGCCAATCAGAGCACAGTATTCAAAAATAACTCCACCCCCTATGAATCACCAATGAAATTTGAATGTTTTATCGTTTCTACTCTGCGAGGGAAACACTTTGTTTTACATAACTTCCAAAACACTTCACTATGTTTATGCAGCTTTAATTGTCAAGTAAATCAACGGAGACCATTCAAATAAAACAGTTAATAATTCGCTATTTTATATCTTCGAAAGAACGAAACCGTTTTGGAGCAGGGCTGACTGACATCTGATTTTAAGGCTTCTCGTTCCCATAGCAACCACCTGTTTCACCCCACCCCCGTGCGCGTGTAGCACCTGCCCAAAGCATCAGCATCAGATACCACATTTATTATTTAAATTGCCTAAGAAGATCCTAGACCACAGGCTTGAGAAACTAGACAGAGACTTCATTGTACCTTTCAAATAGGCTGTTATGTCATTCTTTCATGAAAACGTCGCAAACTCTTGTAGTGCCTTAGAAACTAGAAACCCTTGGAACAAGCATCAAATGTAAGTGCAATGTCATATTATTAGAGCTACTTAGTGTGTTAATTTGTTTCTTGTTTTACTTATTTATTTTTTACAATTTAATTTTCTTAATTATTTAATAATTTATCCAGCCAGATAGGCTACGTCATGAATATTCGGAAATAATTATAATTTTAATCTAATTATAATTTATTATAGGCATATACATATGTATATATATATATATATATATATATATATATATATATATATATATATATATATATATATATATATATATAATTAGCAGATCTATAATATTATGTGATTGGAAAAACAGAAAAAATTCACTTGCAGATGTAACATGTTCATTTTGTGTATTCTTGTTGCTAAGAAATGAATAGAGAGGCGCGGAAGACGCGCAGTAGCGCGTTAGATGGAGCGCCATCGGGAGACGCAGAGGATATGGACGGTGAAGATGACGCTCACAGCAGACCTTCATCAGTACTGTGGGAAAGACACATCGAGCACAGTATATTTGTGGATATCAGCGACGATGACAGTCTGCATTTCAGTGACATGCAGGGCTCCTTCACTGTTCACCTCTCACAGGTCTCTGGTGAACCTGAGAGCCCACAACTCACTGGTAAGAGATACTATGAAATCCCTATTATTGTAAAACTTCAATAGTAATACTATGGTTTATAAGTACTATGCAATTCCATGTTTTTGGTCGCCACTGATAAAAAGCACCAACAAGCAGTTTTCAACGTCTTGAAAAAGTAAATGCTATGAAATACCGAGACACTACGCCTGTATTTAAGAAAACGCATTCAGGTTTTAAGAACTTCAAAATTGTTGGGTTGGGGGTGAGCAAGTTTTTCAGGACACTTTGATGAAAAGAAAGTTCAAAAGAACATTTTTGTAATTAATATATTTACTGTCACTTTTGAATGCATCCTTCTGAAGGTTATAATTTAAAAAATATATATAACTGACCCCTCCCTTTTGAATATGTAAATGACTGGTAATCATTCAGAATGTATGATTAAAGTCCCACTGACATTGATTTAACATATTTCAAACCCACTGTCCCTCCACTTTAACCAACCCACTGCTATTTTGTGTACAGATAATGCAGAGCTGTCAGAGTCATGTGAGACTGAAGAGGGCTCTTCAGAGAGTGTTGACTCGGTTAGTAGTGAATGCACAGAAAATTCAAAAACCAGAAACAGGAAGGGAAACATACCCAAGGCATCAGTAAAGAAAACCACCCCTGTGGTGAAGCCAGTAATTGGAACACATGAGAATGATGCAGTCAACACCAGTGATGAAGAACACGAAGAGCTTCCATATGATGGTGCACACAGCAACTACAAAACAGAGATGAATTTAAAAACACCTCCATGTGAAACAGTTACTGAGATGCCTAGTCAGAATTACTCTACGCTTGATAAGTTAAATATGCCAATTGGTAATGCAGAACAAACAGAGGATTGGCAGTCTAATCTTACTCACGGTCTTCTATCCAATCATAAAGTAATAAAGGATGTGGCTCAGCCTGTAGCCACACCTATTCAACCTGCAGACCACATCAATGACTTCCTGCTCAGACACTTCTCCAAGGAGGAGCTGCTTAACTCAAGCAGGATCATTGAAGCCGAGACCCTACCAGAGACATCTTTGATGGACAGCACTGATGAAACCTTGCGGAGTAAAGTGATCTTCATAGCAGAGAGGGAGACGATTCAGGATGTGAGGGAGAAGCCTGATCCAAGCATTGCTGAAAGCCATAGATTGGCTGAACTAAATGTTTCAAATGAGTCAAGCTCATCTAAGGAAACTGGGTCGACTTGCATCAGTGATGCTGCATATGCTGGGGATGACGTCGATGATAATAAAGACTGTCCTAAACAGAATTGCAGTGCCAACTCTTTAGATCTGTCTAAAGCAGATGCACAAAAGCCTAAGTGCTCCTTCAACAGGACCAGGTCCTATAGTGAGCTGAAATACGGGCAGGGAAAGGTGCATTACCCACTACCTGACTTCTCTAAAGTGGCACCTAAAGTCAGAATACCTAAAGCTAATGCGGGCGTTAAACCCATCAGCCAGTCACCAGCTATAGCCCGAGCCCAGTCGTCCCCAGGCATTCTGGGTAAATCAGCCTCCTCTTGTAAACCTACAGCAGATATCATTAGCAGGGTTTTAGAGGACTCCATCATGCCACCAGAGAATGTGTTCACAGACAAGGAAGTAGCACATCAGTTACAGGTGAATCTATATTTGTATGTAATATGTAAACTAGTTGGAAAAGGTTGTAGATAAGCATTGATGCTGTGTAAGAAAGCCTAGTCTGAAAGTTTGAAGAATTTAAGAAAAAAAAAGAAAAATATATATATATATTTTTTTAAAGTATTTTTATTAAGATTTTACATTTTACAAAAAAGAAAACAAAATACATTAAGATGTATACAACTCAATGAATGATGATATTAGCAGAAACAACATGTATAATTATTAATATCATCCACTATTAATAATGACAATATATATAATGATAAATAAAAAAAAAAAAAATAATAAAAAAATAATAAAATAATAATAAGGCAATCAGGGCGTATATCGTTTCAGTAAGAAAACAAGCAAGAATTCAGTAGAGGGCAGAACAGACAGCATACAATGTCCTACATTACTGGTCAGATTTAGCGTTAAGTTGGGCAAGATGATCCAGAAATGGTTGCCATATATTGTAAAATTTATCAAGGTTACCAATAACACCATACCGCACTCTCTCCATGTGGAGCACTCCAGTGAGGCAAGCCAACCAGGTCTTAAACTGAGGAACAGTATCCAATTTCCAGAGTCTTAGAATGATGCTTTTAGCAATAATCATTCCATAAATAATAGTGCTTTGTACGGAGACAGTATGGACTGACAAAGAAACAGAATATCCAAATAATGCAATCTCTGGATCAGGGTTAAACACAAAACCATACATGTCAGAGAACCACTTAAAAATGCTACACCAAAACTCGTAAAGCTTCGGGCATGTCCAAAAGAGATGGGTAAGAGTGCCCTCTGCAGATTTACACCGGTCACATGTAGGAGAAACAGTGGGAAAAATTCTATGTAATTTCGATTTTGAATAGTGCAATCTATGCATCACCTTAAATTGAATTAACTGATGTCTGGAATTAATAGAACAAGACCGGACCCTGCTAAGGCTCTCCTCCCACTCTTCAGCTCCAATCTGTATACCCAATTCCTCCTCCCAAGCATTTTTTAAAGAGCGTGTAGAATAACTCATTTCTTCAGAAAACACAGAAACAAAATCTGAAATCAAATGTTTGGAATCAGGGGAGCCCAACAGCAGTCTATAAATCCTCCTTTCCTCAGGCAGAGATTCAAAATTAGGCACTGCATGGCGTACATAATTCCTAATCTGTAAGTGTCGAAAAAAGTGTGTTGTGGGTAGTGAAAATTTATCTTTTAATTGCGAAAAAGAAGCAAAATGTTTGTTAATATATAAATCCTCCAAAGTAACAATACCATTCAGCCTCCATATGTTGAATGTTGCATCTGATAGAGAGGGGGTAAATGCATGATTTCGATATACTGGGGCAAAAATAGCAGTGTCAGGTAAGAAAAATATTTTTAAAAGGTTTTCAGTTTAAAATTTGAAAAGCTTGGAGTTTAATAGATATATAAAGATAGATTTAAAACGCATCAAGCTGCTTTGACCTTAATGTCTGACCTTTGACCTGAGAACTAACTTTTTTCTGTGGAACACAAAAGAAGAGTCTTCAGTCTCTGTTTTTTTTTTGTTTTGTTCATAAAATAAAAGTCAGTGGGGTCTAATGTTGTTTTGGACCCTAATGACTTTTATTGCATGAACAAAAGCATTAAAAAAAAGTGTTAAAATTTTAATAACCTACCATTTTTTTGTTGTTGTTTGTTTTCAGGTTGAATATGACAGATTGCTTGCTAAATATACAGAAGCTGAAAACCTAATTGGTCAGGTTAGACAAGTTTTTTTAAGGATCTTCCATTAATGTTGATACATGTCTTCTGTGTATAGATGTTTATATGTATATCTTGATAAGGGAATATAACTAAATATTAACATTACAAATATAATGCCTTTATAATATATGCTCTCAGTACACACATATGATCTGCATTTCAACATACCCTCAATCTCATCTGATTTTCAGTCCAGTTTGTGTCAGTTATATTGTTGATTTCTTTTAAGCAGCAGATTCATGCTTCCAGTGAGCCTTCTGTGACCATCGACTGGAATGATGCAACTAGCAACAATGAAAACACCAAACTGACAGCAGCTCACCCACAAGCACCAGCCGCAGGCAAGAAGCCATTGTTTGTCTTTCTCCAGCTGAAGTATTGTACTACACTGTAACCCTGACAGCATAGATACCCTGCCAAGGAAATATGAGCTGGTTTCTTCAGCAGTTAAACAGACCTTCTAAGAGAGGGAAACAAGAAACATCAGATATTATATGGTTTATAGTTACAAAATGATAGAATATGAATTAATGAACAAGCGATACTGCATGTTTAGATGCAATTTGTGTCCTCGTGTCTGATGTCTATTCAGCAGGTATAAGCGAGAAGCAGTTTAGCCTGCAGAACTCTCAACCTGTGGAGACTGAATCACATAGCCTGACAGACGGAGAGAGACTGACCTCTGAGCTCAGAGACATCATCAGATCATTTATGCAGAAGGTACAGACAAATAAGTTAAGAGATTTTGCCCTCTGCCTAATGTTGTATTTTTAGTTCTCTAAAAATCCTTTTGGAAAGTCTAAAAAAGTTAGTTCTCTCTCATACATTTCGCTTTAGCGGAACCTCTTAACGTCCTGATGCATTGGGCTGCATGATTTTTCCCCCTTCATTTTCAGGTGGATGAATTCAAAACATGTGTCACCACTATGTCAATGGATGTAGAGGAGCAACAGATGGTAACTGTATAGATTTATCATAAATTGCGTGAAACCATATTTATAATCATACACTGTTCAGGCAAGATCAAAATTCAACCATGCATTACAAAATTAGGAACAAATGTAAACTTCTCATCTTGTTTGTGTCACAGTGTCTGGGTTGTGTCCTCTGGGTGTCCACTAGATGTCCTCTTTTCCCACGGTGTCTTTCACTTCATTAATCACATTCCTCACGTCCCTGCTTAATTATTGCACCCAGCTGTCACTAATTACCTATCATCACACCCTGTCAGTTTCCCATTAGCGCTTGTCTCTCCTTGTGTATATAACCCGGTCTGTCTTAGTATGTGTCACGGAGTCGTTGTTTATTCATGTCCGTCAGTTCGTGCCCTTGCCTTGTCTTCTTGTTTAGTTTATGTTTTGGATGGATGTTTCCTATTGACCCCTGCCTGGACTGTTTATGCTTTTTGGATTACCCCTTAATAAAAGACTTACTTGCAATTGGTTCTATCTCCGTGCTTCATTGGATCCCGGCCGTGACAGAACGACTCCGTCACAGTAAGAACCAGCGGTATGTCTGCCTATGTCTCATCCCCAACCACAGAGCGGGACAGAGACGGTTTTGAGGGAACTCGCCTGGTGGTTTTCCGGGGGACCAGGGGAGGTCGCCGAGGAGGGAGTGGTCGAGAGAAGACTCGGCATCGCTATCAACCATGGCCTCCCTTCGACCCGGGGCTCGTGTGGAATGAGTCAGAGCCACCATCTCACCATGGCGGACAGAGAGGAGAAAAGAAGCGCACGCCCGCCATGGTGGCGCCACTGCCCATGATGGCCGCTAGATCAGCGCCAAGAGGCAGGATGGACGCCAGCACAGCGCCACAGCACAAGGTGGTTACCAGTCCAGCGCCACGGTGCAAGATGGCCGCCAGCTCAGCGCCAACGCCGAAGATGGCCGCGGACTCATTCTTGGATTATTTCTCCACGCTGTCAAAGATCCTAGAGATTCCTAAGACTGTTCACGTCACAGCTGCTGAGCCAGCGCCACAACCCAAGATGGCCGCCAGCCCAGCACCAGGTGGTCGCCAGCCCAGCAGCACAACACAAGATGGCCGCTAACCCAGCGCCAATGCCAAAGATGGTTGCTCGTCCAGAGTCCTGGCCCAAGATGGCCGCCAATCCAGCCCCACCACACAAGATGGCCTCCAGCCCAGCACTACAGCACAAAATGGCCGCTAACCCAGCGCCGATGCCCAAGATGGCCACCGGTCCAGAGCCACGGCCCAAGATGGCCACCGGTCCAGAGCCACGGCCCAAGATGGCCACCCGTCCAGAGTCATGGCCCAAGATGGCCGCCAATCCAGCGCCACAGCACCAGATGGCTGCCAGCCCAGTGCCACCGCACAAGATGGCCGCTAACCCAGCGCCGATGCCCAAGTTGGCCACCGGTCCAGAGCCATGGCCCAAGATGGCCGCCAATCCAGCGCCACAGCACAAGATGGCTGCCAGCCCAGCGCCACAGCACAAGATGGCCGCTAACCCAGCGCCAATGCCCAAGTTGGCCACCGGTCCAGCTCCACAGCACAAGAGGGTCGCCAGCCCAGCACCACAGCACAAGATGGCCGTCTGTCCAGAGTCATGGCCCAAGGTGGCTGCTTGCCCAGCGCCACTGCACGGGATTACAGTCTCAGCTGACCCTCCGGAGTCGAGTCAGGTTCCTGTTGACCCTCCAGAGTCGAGTCAGGTTCCAGTGGACTCTCCAGGTTTGAGTCAGGTTCCTGTTGACCCCCCAGAGCCGAGTCAGGTGCCCGTTGACCCTCCAGAGTCAGGGTTAGTCACCGTCGACCCTCCAGAGTCAGGGCCAGTCACCGATGACCCTCCAGAGTCAGGGCCAGTCACCGATGACCCTCCAGAGTCAGGGCCAGTCACCGATTGTCCGTCCAGAGTCAGGGCCAGTCACCGATTGTCCGTCCAGAGTCAGGGCCAGTCACCGATTGTCCGTCCAGAGTCAGGGCCAGTCACCGATTGTCCGTCCAGAGTCAGGGCCAGTCACCGATTGTCCGTCCAGAGTCAGGGCCAGTCACCGATTGTCCGTCCAGAGTCAGGGCCAGTCACCGATTGTCCGTCCAGAGTCAGGGCCAGTCACCGGTGATCGTCCGGGAAAGAGTCAAGTCACCGGTGATCTTCAGGGACAGAGTCAAGTCACCATAGATCTTCGTGAGCAGAGTCAGGCCAGCACCGATCCTCTGGAGTCAGGTAGAAACATCAGGGGATTACTAGAGTTTCGTCGTCCCGTTGGTCCGGCCGCATGGACGTCTGCTCCGCCCTGGGGAACTCCGGCCTCGACCACACGGTTGTGGTGGTCTTCTGCCCTGCCCTGGGGGGCTTCCGCCCTGACCACACGGTTGTGGTGGTTTTCCGCTCCGCCCTGGGGAACTCCGGCCTCGACCACAAGGATGTGGTGGTCTTCTGGTCCGCCCTGGGGGGCTTCCGCCCTGACCACACGGTTGTGGTGGTCTTCTGCTCCGCCCTGGGGGGGCTTCCGCCCTGATCACACGTTTGTGGTGGTCTTCTGTTCCGCCCTGGTGGGCACCACGTGATGTCCTTATGGACTTATGTTTTGTGTTTCTTGTTTTCTGTTATGTTTTCTGCCTGTTCCCCTCTGTGAGCCTGGCCCTCCGTCCCTCCCCCTGAACCTCCTCCGGTCCTCCTCCCTCCTGGTCTCTCTGTTTTGTGTCTACACTTCTGGTATCTGTTCCCCATGATTTTTTTTCTGGCCCTCCGTCCCTCCCCCTGAACCTCCACCTGTCTGCCTCCCTCCTTGTCATCTGTGTTGTGTCTTGTCGTGGAGCGTCTGGGAGCCGCTCCGTAGAGGGGGGGTATTGTCACAGTGTCTGGGTTGTGTTCCCTGGGTGTCCACTAGATGTCCTCTTTTCCCACGGTGTCTTTCACTTCATTAATCACATTCCTCACGTCCCTGCTTAATTATTGCACCCAGCTGTCACTAATTACCTATCATCACACCCTGTCAATTTCCCATTAGCGCTTGTCTCTCCTTGTGTATATAACCCGGTCTGTCTTAGTATGTGTCACGGAGTCGTTGTTTATTCATGTCCGTCAGTTCGTGCCCTTGCCTTGTCTTCTTGTTTAGTTTATGTTTTGGATAGATGTTTCCTATTGATCCCTGCCTGGACTGTTTATGCTTTTTGGATTACCCCTTAATAAAAGACTTACTTGCAATTGGTTCTATCTCCGTGCCTCATTGGATCCTGGCCGTGACAGTTTGTTGGATCTCTCTGCAGATGCTAAAGAGCATGATGGAGGCCCAGGATCAGCTGGAGAGGAATTACCTCACAAAGAGAGAGGAGCATCGCGCTCTGGAGATGCAGAACTACAGGGGTTTAACCAGAAACACAGGAGAGTTTGATCCTGACAGGTAGACGTCTCCTCTGGCCAAACTGTGTTTTACATACTGATGTCAAAAAGCTAGAAAGCTCGTTATAATCAACAAAACTATGTAAATAAAAAGTATTTGATTGTATATTCCAACTTCTCTATTGGCTCCAAAAAGCCATTAAAATGTTTTTAATTTAAAGTTTTTGTTTTGTGAACCAAAATTCCTACATGGACACAATTTATACTTAATATACAATGTTTATATACTAGAACAAAATTTCAGTCATATATTGTATGCATATATCTTTAAATGAAAAGAAAGTCTTAACATTTGACAGACGGTGTAACTGTAATTTGATTATTCCTTTGAGTCTGTCAAAAGAAGAGAATGAAACTGTCACAAGGTCAACTTGCAGGTGTCGTGTCTTCACCTTTCTGTTTAAGGGAGGTCGAGGGCCAGATTTTCAGGATAGGCATGCACCTGGAGGACATTAAAGAGCAGATTGACAGAAATGTGTGCCATGTTTTCTATCCTCCATCTTCCACTCCCTCTCCTCCACCTTGTGAAGATATCCCTCTCTCATCACCCCATCCATCACTGCATGAGGTAACACACATTCATCTACATTTCAGGTGACTTTCCCTCATTCATTTATTCAATCATTCATCTACTGTACACACAATTTTTATCTTATGTCATTTCTGTTTAAAGGAACAGTTCACCCCAAAAGTTTTTAATTTGCTTTAAATTTACTCACCCTCTGAGATGTAGACGAACAGACTTTGAAAAATTTAAAATCTAGCAATTTAACAGCTGATAAAAAACATCACAATAATCCAAGTAATCCAGTGAAGTGAAAAGCTATGTGTTTGTGATAAATCCATCATTAAGGCATTTTAACTTTAAATCATTGCTTTCATAGCCCAAGTCCATAATCTACATAATGCATACTCTTTCACTGGGGAATGCAATATTATGCATAGAGGAATCATGTTTTAGCCAGAAGCAAGTTGAAAATGTTTTAATGGTGGAAAAAACTTTTCACAAAATGTTAATTGATTAACTGGAGTTGCGTGGATTATTGTGATGTTTTTATCAGCTGTTTGGACTTTCATTCTGACGGCACCCATTCACAGCAGAGGATCCATTGTTGAGCAAGTGATGTAATGATCTAAATTTCTCAAAATCTGTTCAAAAAAAGAAGCACTCTTGTTTATCTTGGATGGCATAAGGGTGGAAAAATTATTAACAGATTAACTGTTCTTTTAAACAACTTCTCCTGAAATTATTCATGTCCGTGTGTACACAGGCAGTGAAGCTGATATTCTTGTGTGCCCCATATCCGTTTGCATGGCTTGTTTTGCTATGCAACAAGAGAACTCAATGACTGGGCCGTGGTAGGTTTTGTGGATGCTGTGGCTGAATGAAAAGCATGTGTCATGTTGCAGGAGTCAGTCTTCAACATCTCCCCTGTTAGACACAACATTGAGGACAACGATGATGAAGAGTCCAATGAAGATCACACAGCTGATGGGCTTTTCTCCAGGGGAACAGAAAACAGCTTCTATCTACAGTATAGCCATGTTTTATTCTTTACACTATATTGTTATGTGCAACAAATACATCTGAGTGTAGAACTAAATTATCTATATTCTCATTTTGTGTGTTGACACAATAAAATAGTCACTCAATCCTGAACCAAATTCATTATTTAAAATGAATCAACATTGCTAAATTAAAAACGCACAATTCTACTTAGATTTTTTAGCATCTAGCTACTTTTAAAGAAATGTCTCTGGGTTGGTAAACAAAATGTTGCATGTTCATTCTCCAAAATACTATTAACATTAATACCTTAAAACAGAATTCACCCAAAAAATTTGAAAAATCTTTTTGTTACGTTAATTAGAAATGTTGTGATCCAGTACCTTATTTAGTTAATCTCAGAAAGAGCTGATGTGGGTTGTAAGAGGAGAGAGCGTATCGTGATATTTAGCACCGCTCACTCAAGGCTGATCGGGTTACAGGTCGAGAGGAGGGACGAGGGAATATCAGTTTCATTATGGAAACACTTAGTTCCCTCTGTTCTTTTTCTGTATCTTCCTCTGAGGTATTCCACCTTTTCCACTGAAACGGCTGGCACTGCCAATGAGGAACAGGAGAACAGACTGACAACAGGAGAGAACCAACACTATCAGGACATCCTGGCACAAGCATCCTCCTCAGCTTTATTAAAGCAGCTGACACACGATAGGTCAGTATTTACTGACAGATTTGTATTCTTTGCTGTGCATGCTTTGCAGTCTGGTGCAGTCTTAACTGGGAAAGTGTGTTGTAATTTTAAAACTTAAAATTTTTCCAAGAATAGATGGTAAATCAAAGGTGCATGATTTAGGGATATTGTAAAAAAAAAAAAAAAAACTAAAGTATATTTTGTTTACTTTGTTTACACTGACTGGAATAAGATACATATAAAACGTTTTGTTTTTTTATTTCAGCTATTTTTCAAAGCAGCATTTCTCATTTCATTTAACTACGGTAGATGTACTAAAATTACTAAAATAAAAATGAACTAACTATAGAAACATAAAAAAACTTAAATGTCAAATTACATGCAATAAAAATGTCAAAAACACAATAAAATTACAAAAACTTACTACAATTAAACAGAAAATATAAAATAAAAACTAATTGAAAATAATAATAATTAATAAAAAATATAAAAGCATCTCAGTTACACTAAAGTAACACTGTCACATTTACAAATACTATAAAAAAAATAATAACCAATTTCTACAACTTTTAAGGGAGGTCAAACGTTTGTTGTGTTAGCCCAGAAAATGTGATATTTTTTGTGATTTATGCTGCATGGCATGACCATGTTTGTTATTGGAAATTAACAAATAAAGAACTAAAAAGTTCTGAACATGGTACAATGTTAATACTATTGTATTTTGAAGTACAGTGGAGTACTGTGTAAAGAATCATTAGACTATAGCACTGCCACAGTACTTTCTGTATGTGTAATTTCCTTGCATCAGCAATGAACTTTCTCAAGTACAATGGTGCAAACATTATCAGAGTTTAAAAAATCTAAAACTATTGTAAACACAAAAGAACCTTGATTTTTGATGGCTGCTGTGATCGCCATTCCTCTCTCAGGTATGAAAAGAAGATCAGACATAGTGAATCCTACTTCACTCCTGTAGGACCGTCTCCTCAGCCAACCGCAGATAAAACACAGGTAACACACACACTGCAACAAGATGACATAGAGAGAAAGAAATTATATTTATCTGTGAGAAAAATCATGCAATCTTTCATGCAAGAATGTCAATAAAAATTATCACATTTCCTCATGGACTATATAATTACCCGAGATCAGCATTACATTTTGTGAGACAAACAGAGTAAGTGTTGTATGTTAGATTTGCACTTTGGATGGCCATGGGTCTGTTGAAAGCGCTATATAAAAATGCAGTCCATTACAGTACAAAAACTTCAGTCCCCCAAATCATTTTATTTAGATATTGGAGGATTTTTCGTAAGTGCTGTTACTGTTAAGGTATTTGTTGCTACCGCATGCCACTTGCAGCAGGTATGGGTCGTTTCTTCAAAAGACAGAATGACATGGAGACTCTTTTTATTCTTTCAGAGCTTTTTCAGTCCAGAAACTGACAGTGGCTTTGCCAGTTTTGACCTAAGCCGGCCAAGCACAGGAATGTCCCAAACACCTTCTAGTGCTGTGAGGTAAATGCGCACACACAATGGCAGCTAGTGCTTTAAAAGACGGAAGCACATATGTCAATAATCAAATCATCATTTTGGTGTCTAATAAGTTACTAGTCTAGGAAAAACAAACAATATTTGTTATAATCACAAATGGGAAGGCCAAAAGATAATTTTATAAATGCTAAACTAAATGTGATATTAAATTCATATTATAAATAATACCTTTTCAATTAAAGATATTCTATAGCAGAACTGACATTTGATAAAAAATATAACATTTTATCTGATGTTCTCTTCAGTTCTGCACTCCCTGACGATGTCAAAATCATAACGAATACTAGTGGTTCAGACAGTGAAGCCTCCCATTCCAACGTACGAACAACTATATCAGTGGCACCACAACCTGTGCAGCTCACAGTGAACCACCTGGAATATGAACAGACGGTAACACATGTCATGGAAGCAAGAAGCATTACCCAGAATGCACCTTTTAGAGCTCCGAAAGAAGATGACACATCAGTAGGTGGCGCCACTGCCATGCATACCCAGGTGACTGAGGGCACAGGGGAAGATCAGCTAGGAAAGAGCGGTTCTGTAAATTTGACACACTCAGCATCACACTGCTCATGCCACAAGTAAGTGTTAAAGGAAGTTGTTTATTGTTACCTGCAAACTGGTAGATTAACCATCATTTACATTGTGGTCTTCATAGTAGTGAGGTTATCCTCGCACTGCAGTATGAGGTTTCACGCCTCAAGAGGGTGCTAGAGGAAAGCCTTGGTCACCTGCCTCATGAGAGCATGAATGGCAGGTATCCAGTGGAGAGGAAGCACAAGGGACAGACCCGAAGCCAGAACAGATGCGCCTCCAGCAGGTACTTCAGGTTGGGGTTGAGGAACGGGTCCAATCCTAAAGAAAACCGATTTTTGAAGGTCATTTAAATAATCTGACAAACATTTTCCAGTATAATATAGTTATAATGATTATAATGTATAATATGGTTCACCAAATAACAATTCTTAAAAGAACCATTATTTTCTTGGTGCAATGAACATTTTAATATCTGAAGAGCATCTCATCCAGTTTAAAGATATTTTTTTGCATCAAAAAGGTTCCAAGGATGTTAAAGGTTTTTCATTGGACCATAGATGCTAATAAGAGTGTTGGTTTTTCAAAGGTTTGCAAACATAATATGCATTCTCACTATACCATCAGACGTTTGAAGACAGACTCGAACCTTCAGACGATTGAGGACTGGATCTCTTCAGATATGGAGCTCAGCAAGAGCAAAGGTGACAGCATGTCAATTTGGTTCACACTTGTTATATGTAATGTGGTTTAAAGCAGAAACCGAAGTATAGGTTATTTGTGTATTGTTAGTCACTGACGGAGAGGATTCAGATCACACCATGAGTTTACAGAGAGACTTCAGTCCATCTCACGGACTAATACGCACCCGATTCAGTGCTGACAAGAGGTCACATGACTCCAGAACCTCATCTAAAGGTATGACTGTGCCTTTTTGCTGTTCAGGATGTAGTGAGATAAAGGTAGTCAATGTTCTGCTCTCAATGGTCACAGCCTCATTGGAGAGCTTTCCTTTGGACACATCTCAGTTTAGCCAGTCTGGTAGTCATTGGAGAGCCAGCATTGGGCCAACAAACCCCAGCACTGACACTAAGAAAACCAACAAAAGTGCCAGCTATAGACCTGCAAGTGAGGAACAACTAAATATACTAAAACCCCTGTATGTCATGTAGAGTGGAATGGCAAGTTCGGAAATGATGTTCCTTGTTGTTTTAGTGGGAAACTTGGAGAACATCTTCTTAAACAGCACAAAACTTGCCCCTCCTATATCTGCTCATCCTTCCCATAAGCCTCTGCTGCAGGTCAACTACGGCTCCTCCTGCTGTTTACCAGCTGGGTAAATAATTATTAATCAGTTAAATTGCAAACAAACTATGAAATATGCACCAAACAATGAATCATTACATGCAGTTTAAAATGAGTCACTAACCATTAACTGCAATTTGACAAAAGCATATTTACACTGGCTGTTTTCCCAGATTCAAAGTGCGAGATCAAGCATCAGAACCAGTGTCCTCTAGAAGGCGCTCAACACAATCTGACTCAGCACTGCTTCCCAGTAATGTCTTCTTTCAACGGACCTCACCGAAGACCAGTGGAAGACCACAGCGCACCAGCAGAGTCAGTTTACAGCTAACATCCACACAACAGAACAAAACATCATTTAGTAATGCTAATGTTTTAGATGTAAGGGGAAATGTGGTTTACCTTTACAACATTGATTATTTAGAATGTGATTCCTGCATAACATTAACATAAATATTTTTTTAAGAAAATGTTTATTCAGTAAGGATGTATTAAACAGATCAAAAGTGACAGCAAAGACACTTATTATGGTACAAAAGGTTTTTATTTGAAATAAATTTTGTTCTTTTAAACTTTTTATTCATCAGGAAAAAGTTATCAGTATTTTCAAAAAGACAAATATTTTCAAGATTGATAATAAAAATAAATGTTTCTTGAGCGGCAAATCAGAATATGAGAATGATTTGGAGTAACAGACGCTGAAAATTCAGCTTTGCCATAACAGGAATAAATGACATTTTAAATTACATCTTTTTTTTTTTTTTTATAATAATATTTCACAATAATACTGTGCTTTTGGTGAGCCTTGGTGAGCACACGAGACTTTACAAACATTGCAAAATGTTACTGACCCCAGACTTTTTAACAGTAGTTTTACTAGTGTATTATATTTTTCACATACAACATAGATATGTATTCATTTTTGTTTAATGCTTTTCAGGAGGAATCAATACATAAGACATTGGACAAGGCCTTGCATGCAGCTTTTTTAATGAAGCAGACCACAGACAGGATGGCAGACGCTCTCTCTGCTGACCTGGCCAAAGCTCAGCTCCAGAGGAAGTTACTGGGCCTACATCCTCTCAGCAGCAGAGCAGACAGATAGCTGTGCTGCTGTTATTCACCCTCTTCAGGACATTACTGTGGAGTATAAATCAGTGCATCTGCTTTTACACATCTGTTTAATAGTGTTTGGGGTTGTGCATTCTTGGCAAATAAAAAAACTGACCTGAAAGCTCGTCTCTTGTAATATTTTTTAATAATGATCATGACCAATAGGGGGCAAAATATATCTTCTTAATGTAGCCAAAATGACACAATACTGCAAGTGTGATGCAATTATAATACCAGATTTTCACAATACCAGAATACCAGTATAATGTATCATAAAACACCTAAGGATTTCCTTCCTGGATCCGACTTCTGTCATCACATACCATCATGTTATTAAGGAGAATGTGAGTTTTAGTGAAACTAGGGCTTTTCTTTCACAAATTCCCTCAGCTTCACAGGACAATCACATTTTTCCTTTTAACTGAATGTCTCACTTGAACCTCCAGCGGCATCATTCACTGACAATCACAAACAACGCCGCTCAAGTTTCTGTCTATCTTGTGCGTGTGTAGTAAGCCTGTGGTCATTGCTTTTGTTAATACACTCTTTTGTTGGTGTAGAATAAATATTCAGATCTGTTGACCCAAAACACCCATCACTATGTAATGTAGAAGTAATGTCTGTGTAAGGACGAGGCTCGGGGAGACTGGAGGCAACATGTGAATTTTTATAACTTTTCCTCCAACTCATAAACCACTGAAAGTAACAGTTTACTATTACAGTAAATATTAATGACTAGTAATATACAGTAACTATTAAGGTTTGTTTACATTAATAGACACTAGATCATAAGTTTGATATGAATTTATTGGAAAAAGGTTATATTTTTACATTTATATGTTAAGATGTAATTACCATCATAGGAATAAATTACATTAAAAAATAATAATATAAAAACAGTTAAGTTTAAATTAATTTTACAGAATTACTGTTTTACTCAAAATAAAAGCAGCCTTGGCTTTCAAGCATTACAAACTCTCATCAACCCTAAACTCATGAACAATAGTGTATTACGGTGTGTGCATAATTTGTATTATTTGGGAAAATCGCGACATTTGCCCTGTATTGTAACCCATACTCGGACTTGGTGCTCTGCATTTAACCCATCCAAGTGCACACACACAGCAGTTGGGGGTTCAGGGCCTTGCTCAAGTGCACTTCAGCCATGGGTATTGAGGGCCAGCACAGAGACTTGAACCTGCAACCTTCAGGTTATAAGTCCAACTCTCTTACCATTAGGCGACAGCTGCAACCCTTTTGTCTCCAGTGCCACTATTTTCCAGAACTGCAACCTACCTGGAGTCTCCAGAAGTGCAAATTGTCAAGTTCTCAGAAACTTAACTTAGGTAAAAAATCATAAAAAAAAAACCTATGACTTAATATGATTTAAAAATGGTAACACTGGAGACAAAATGGTTCCTCCTAATGGTTTCACACCTAATTCTTCACATTAATTTGCAGTTAATGTGTCTCTTTTCTTCTCCACCTGTTTTTTTCTGACCCTGCTGACCTATTGAGCATTTCATTGCCCTTTCTAATTCCTTGACTTTGTAAATTCTAGTATTGCATTAGTATTACATCCTTCTCATGGCTGGGCATTTAATAATTTTAGAGTTAAATCTCTTTTCAGCTAATTTTATCTGTAAAAGAAGACATTCTTAATAATTATGTTTTTTTTCTCACTTCCGACCTTCATGGACAATTATATACTAATTATAAATGATTAAATATTAAAATTATATTAAATATACATATTATAAAACATATATTAAACATCTAAATTGCAGTGTTTAAAGATTCAGGAGTAATATTTTATTTCTGTTTATAACCATTAACAAGTCATTTGTGTTAAATAAAATTCAGAAAATAATTTATTGTTAACAATTACTCTCAACTGTCACAAATGGTCACAATAATAAAAAAATTTAGTCTGTCCATAAAAATATTATACAAACACACATATTTGTCTGAATTAGAAAGAAAAGAAAGAAAGAAAGAAAGAAAGAAATCCTCAGACTAATCTAAACCTGAGGATACATTACACATTTGTTACAGTAATCTGTCTGCAGGGTGATTCTCACTGTGACCGAGTGAGAGAAAGAGAAATCTTTAAGAAAAGACGGAAGAGATGATTAAACTTGTCAGTCCCAGCAACACAGTAAGGCTTGCTCAAACCCTATAAATGGTCTAGATATCGCTCTAGCTATTGAGACACCGCACCACAGGGGAATAGGGGAACATTTTTGCTTGAGTAATTAACACTGGATAAAGCTAAATTTAAAAATTAAAGTTAAATCCATTTATAGAATGGGTTTTGTGTATCTCTTTTTATCACTCCATTAATCTGTCAACAGAAAAAAAAAATCACAATATTTTTAATTAAAAAAATTAAATAATAAATGAACATTTAGAATACAGATATGGCAGTGTTAGGGAAAGTTACTTTTAAAAGCAATACATTAAAGTTAAACCGTAACTAATTGCAATTACTTTTGCATTACTTTTTTGTCACCTGAGTTGGGCTTTCTTATTTATTTTAAATAACTAAAACCCAAAAGTTTTATTTTTGGCAACTGTAAAGGCCCTTTTTACACAAAAAGTGAAATGAATCAGCCTGAAGTGCATGCCTCTGTACCTCACTACCAATTACTCTCAGCATGGGGACAGGAGAGCTGTCAGTGAATATATCACAGAAAAAGTAACTCACATATTTTCTTGTAAATTGATAAGTATTGCATTATGTTACTAGTTACTTGAAAAGTAATCAGATTTCACACCCTGGGTTAAAACTGAAATGTTTGGTCTATGTAAGTTCTACTGAAGTGGAGATTTCTGACTTTCTGCAGGAAAAATAACAGCCTTTACAGATATGTACTGTCACTGAATTCAACTGCCTTTAACTGCAAACTGAGTGTTTACTTTTGTCCTTTTGCATACAGTGAAGCTGCTTTGACACAATCTGTATTGTTAACAGCGTTATATAAATTAAGGTGGCTTGACTTGACTGTAATTGAAATCTATACAAGCAAATAGATAATATGCAATAAAATAAAAATGATATACTTATAATGTAATAATGTATATTGTGGATGTTGCGAAGCAAAATAGCAGAATGGTTCTAAAAATGGTTTTGCCTGTAGTATCTTACCTAAAACATATAGCATTCAAAATTAACATACAGTATGTGCCATCAGTATGGAAAAACATTAGTCATTAAAATAAAGTACAAAAATATCAACTTTTAAAAATATGAAAGAAAATTGACTATATACTGTACAGTATGTGTTTAAGTTTCAAATTTGTTTTAATTGTTGTAAGCATACTACTTTTAATAAATACATTATATTACACATCTCCACAATGGAGAAAGCATCACAGGTGTGATTCTTGTATAATGCCACTTTCATCACATCACTGGGAGAGTTACGCTGTAAACAATCTCCTGTAGCGACTTCAGTGTAAAATACGGTAACTTTAGAGACAAAGTTCAAATGAACATATCAGATGTCCTTCTCTCATGACTCCTATGAATATGCTACAACTCTGATGCTCCGTTCTCTATTGAAAACCCAACAATGCTGAGGCAAACGCAACCCATCAGTGACCCAGATAAGTGGGATTTACAGGGTGGGATTTTGAATTGTCTGCCCCCAGCCCCCTCTCCTAAACAAAATGAAATAGATATGCTATAACAAGGTGAATGCAAATTCAAAAAGCATTCTGGTGTTTTTAAACAATTCTGAACTAAAGTACACCATAATTACACACTTCTGTTTGCTCTGACCTGTTTCATTCTGCTTTCACAAAAATATTCATGTGGCACCATGATAAAGTAAATGCTAAATCTGAATCTCATTATCAGATCTGGCTTATAAGTACCAGCCTGTGCCAACATGTCTGTTTCATTCATACTGAGGTTTTATCTAGCGTCTGTTCTTTCCCAAAGTGATGCCTTTTCAATTATTTAAATAAAAGAAAAAAGTTTTTTTTAATAGAAAAAAAAAACAGTAAAAAACAGGAATATTGCGAAAACAGTTGTCTCTTGGATTAAAAAAAAAGTAATTTATTTCTGTGAATTTATTTACACCAGTCTTCAGTATCACATTGTCCTTCTTATTATCAATATTTTGTGCAGCTTAATGTTATAATGGAAACTGATCTTTTTTTTTTTTTTTTTTTTTTTTGGATTTTTTCATTTAAAAAAAAGTTCAAAATAACAGCATTTATACTTTGTGACATTATAATTGTATTTCCTGGCACTTTGAATCAATTTAATGAATATATGGGGAATAAAAGTATTATCTTCCAAAAATAAAAACTAACTTACTGACTCAAAACTTTTGAAGGTATATATACTACAAAAGTCCTTTCAACTGAGGGATTCAACTTGAATTCCCTATAAGCACTGGCTGTATAACATAACCAGTTTTGGTAATTTTTCATAATAAATCAGGCATGTTGATGGCTGTATACATAACATACATGACTAATGTATGTCACTAACTTGTTGTGCTATACAACTTGAATTGAAACCATTCCTGCTATGGTTTTGAAATTCTTAAATGTCCCCTGGAAATGAAAAATAAGCTCTGTAAAATATATACTAAAGCATGTCATGTTACACTGACAGGACTTGACCACAGATTTATGGCTTTTACATTTCCTCTGGTCATTCAGCTACATGGATATTTTGACACTATTATTACACATACAGATTTCATCTGCATCCCTCACAATAATCTATGTTCTTTAAGCAAAACCTCTGATTAGATTCCCTGCTTCTCTCATGTTCCTCCTTACAAAAATGACCCCAATAATCTCACGCATGTCTAGCATTTCAGAATAATATCACCAGCTGTTTTCAGACTCGCTAAGACATCAAACCAGGAATCATAAATCTGAATTCTCATTGTGAACTAATTAAGTTCTATTTCTCCAATATACTACAACAATTTTAGGTGAAACATCTGAGAAAAAGTACTGAAACATTTTAACAACTTTTTTTTGAAGTTGTTAATACAACAAAGATGACTAGTGTGTGCTTTACAAAATACTATTTTAGTCTACTTTAAAATGTAAATATCTGAGTGAAAATTGTTTCTGGTGTATGAAATAGCAACCGTTCAGCAATAACAATGAGTTGTCATACAAGTATGTAATACGATAAATGCCTCTTCAGATTTGTAGTACAATTTTTCAATTCATAACATGAATTAATCCCACTGATACTTTTTAATTCTGAAGTATTCTCTAAGTTTATATTTTAAATTTTAACATTCAATATCTTGTGTATTTGCCATTCTCTGGCAGAGTGGATCTTTTAGTCTATCCTCAAGTGTATTGATGGCTACCTGTGCCATCCTTCAGCGCTGATAGGTCCAGTCTTCCTCTGTGACAGAGGGAGGGGGCGCATGTTAACGCTCAGTACTCCCAGAACAATACAATACCTGTTGGACGGTAATAGAGAGAGAGAAAAAAACAGAACTTAAGCCTCAGCCATTACCCTGCAGAAATAGAGAGTCAAATCAGAAGAAGGAAGTGTGCCCTAAAGGCAGCTGATCAGCACCAAATTTGAGGCATGGAGTCAAAATATTTGCATCTTTCTAATATCATCTTATTGATTATTACTGTGCCACAGGTAAGGTTCTTCTTATGCATGTGGTATTTTACCATTATGGGGACACTTGCTGAAAGAGTGTTTAAAGTGTACTGGAATTCTTAATAAACAGTAGGCCTATTGTAAAAAAAAAAAAAAAAAAAAAAAGATTATTTGTAATACATAAACCAATAGTCCTTTTTATTATACTACTGTCATGTTTTGCTCTTGTACACACTTTCAAGTCAAGGAAAAATAGCTCTGGATCTAAAATCTGTGCTGAGTGATGCTCAAATAAGCTTCCTTGGCCACTAATGGCACATAATACCATATGACAGAGTAATAGTCCCTGAAATAAGCAAAGAATGGATGCTTTCTAGCATGTTTTATATATATTAAAAGTAATTTGTTGTATTTCTGTTCTTAATTTACAGATATGCAAAGCAAATGGTAGGAGATCTATAATATTTGTCATATTTGGGTCATTCCATGAAATTGGTGCATTTTGTCTTTCATGTAAACTGTATACGTTTATTTATTTATTTTTATTTAAAAGATACCTTAAACAAATACTTGAGACAAAATTGTACTATATGTTATGGATGGATATTGTTCTTATCACATCCCCCCAAATGTTTTTGTTTGTTTGTTTGTTTGATTTCTGTCCCTGTAAAGGTCTGTTTACAAGTTGTTTTAGTTAAAATTAAATATGAAATAAAAGCATAATTGGTAATATTGTGGTGTTAAATCTGATATAACAAATCTGTTGTTTTATATAGGCTATATATATATATATATATATATATATATATATATACATATATATAGGGCCTAAATAAAAACAACCCTGTTATCATCCTTTAAGGGCATCCTTTAAAGTTTAAAGACTTGACAAATTTTAAGTTAAAACGTTTAGTCAAATCTTTCAACAGGCTAAAACTCATCATTTTCAAAACTGAAAACGGCGACCATTTTGAGGAATGACCCGGTTGTTTTCATCTTGTAGTATTGATTCATTGTAACAGGTATTATGATTATTATGCTTTCCTAACCGCTTCTCCGTCAGCAGGCATCACGTTATCCGTGTTCACCGTCACTTCCAAAAGTATGACGGTCCGTTGGAGCGGACATACCGGCGCGAGCTCGTATAAAATCACCGCCACGCCGAAAAACTCCCCGGAACCGTCTGTTTTCGCGCAGTTTAGCGGCAGCACGGTGATGGGCTCCGTTAACTCGTTATCCCCGAACACTGTGTACAAGATGCGGGTCGAAGCCATGGACAACGCGGTCAACGTGCTCAGCAGCGCCGAGACGGAGGAGACGACAGGTAACGTTAAGAAAAGTTCAAATCCAATCATTTAAAGTAAATTGAAAATGTACTTTATTTATTTTGAATTTGAAAGTAATAATTTAGGTATGAATTTATTAGAAACATTATGTATTTCACTTAATGGTTAAATGGTAACGATAATATGTAATAAATATGATTAATTCACACACACACACACACACACACACACACACACACACACACACACACACACACACACACACACATATATATATATATATATATATATATATATATAAAACACTTTTTAGCAACAGACATTATGAAGGCCACTCTACATAATACATTATGAATTATTATAATTATTAATATTTAAAATCACTGCTTTTATCTACCATCATTCCAAATTAATAATTGATTCATATGTTTCTAAAAAAGTATAGCTATTGGTTTTTTATTCACTGTAATTTCATTTATTATTATCATGTTATTGTATTGTGTGCCATCAGCTCCCGAGGTGCCCTTCATACACCAGGCCTACTCCAAACACAGTGACAGCATCACAGTTGAGTTCGGTGTGGTGTCTGGTGCCACCAGCTACATCATCCGGGCAGAGAATGACGATGGGTTCTTCTCTGAAAGCCTGGTGAACACTTCCCCTTGGACAGTGGTCGGTCTGCTGCCTTACACCCAATACACCCTCAGCGTGATGTCCGTCAACACTGGGGGAAGGAGTCAGCCTTCTCTACCTGTGAATGCTAGGACAGGTAAAATGACTTTCATTAAAAAAAAAAAAAAACTTCTGCTTGATTTAAACATGCCTTTTGCTTAAGACTTTAGCTATTTTGCATTTCTTTCTTCTTCTTTTTTTAAAGGGTAAAATCCCTGCTGTTTGTGACAGAAAAAAATGCTTTACCATGGTTTAGGTGGTCTTCAACTGGTTACCTGCCCAACTAGCTGGTCTGCCAGCCTAAGCAATGGAAATGACAAACATATAAACCTCTATAAACCCATCAAACTAGATAAGATTAGCATGGTGGCCTATTCAAATTCATACATTTGTAAAATTTTACTTTAGCTCAATACATATCATTCTAAACAATTAATCTGTGGTTATTAATCAGTTTCAGTCCAAAAACAGTTTACTACCATACTTTACTATGGATTATGGAAAGCATAGTCCTCAAATCCATGGCATAACACTTTAAAGATCAAATAAAAGTGTACCTTAGTCTTCCAACCAATACAGACATTTTCATAAAAAGCTCATTTTATAAAGATAACACAACATAGAATGGAAGGAAACTTGAGCACTGTTCCCTGTTTGGTTGAAAATGAGTTGGTATTTGTTACCTGTAACAATAACACAGTATTGTTTACTCCAGCTATTGTGTAGAGTTGGTACCTCTGGCTCTACTGACTGTTGATGGTAACTGCACCTTGAGCTGGACTTTATACCCAAAACTGAATGAAAAGATAAAACCATGAGAACTAGGCTGTTGCTTCTCCCCAAGGAATGACTTTGACGTAACAAAAGAGGGCTGGGTTTCATAAAGTTTCATTTATAAGAACAGAACTTACACTCTATCTCTCATTCAACCCAACCGACACGCTGCAGGTTGTTGATTCCATCTCAAGATCCTATATCTGTCCCTATCAGACATTTATACTAGTATGATGATATTTTTAATAGGTTAATAGGGAAAGTCCACCCTAAAATAAAAGTGCTATCAATATTTATTTACTCATTGTCATGTCATTCTAAAGATGCATGATGTTGTTATTTCTTCTGTGGAACACAAAAGAAGACATTTTCAAGAATGCTTGTAACCAAATAGTTCCCAAATTTACTTCTATAGACAACATATAAAAATGTAATATGTAAATGTAATAGTAAGTAAAATATAAAACTACATATATAGATACTTTATGGGGGTCAATGGGACCCAAAATTGTTTGGTTACCAACATTCTTCAAAATATCTTCTTTTGTGTTCCACAGAAGTAAGAAACTCATACAGGTTTGGAATGAAATTAGGGTGAGCACATGATAAAAGAATTTTCATATTTGGGTGGAATATCCACTTAATTTAGACAGGAATCTTTTTTTCAGTTGTAATGATCAAAACTCACCACTAGGGACAGTAACTTTGCCTGTGATAATGCACGTGCTGTTTTGTCAACATGTTTTATTCCCTCTGTCTTTCATTATGCTAAAAAAACTAAGTTTTTACGTAAATTTTTTCCCTGTTTTTTCCCAGTGTTGGTAGCCCCAGACCTGTTTTCCAGCTCCCCCAGCAGTGACATCATTGTGATAGAGTGGAATCCACTGGACCACGCTGTGCTGTACAGCCTGGTCATGACCATGGAGGGCTTAGACATGCGGGTCAGACTCAACACGTCTGAGACCAATCTGACCTTCACTGAACTTCAGCCTGGCACCACCTACACAATCAAGGCCAATGCCTGGGATCCAGATGGTAACCAAGGAGATGAAATCGCCATCTACCAAATCACACGTATGGGCTTACTTGTTTCTAGTACTTTGAATGTGTTCACACAATACATTTCGCACTAAACTGCTTGGCTCTTTTTATTGAAAGAGGTGGGACCCAGTGTCCAACATGTTCAAACATTCTCTCATTCATTCTGTGAAGTGTTTTGCCTGACTCTACAGTATGTACTAGATAATCTGTTTATAATTTAGTAAAATGTAAAATCGTGATAAACCATATTGGATTCTCAGGCATTGTTAGAATTAGTAAAAAAAAGTTCCAAGCCAACTGCCGAGTAGCACTGTTTCATATACTCAGATTGTTACTCACATTTGCAGCTTGCTGAGTGTTCATTTTAGGCCCTGAATACAGGTTTGGAACGAGGTGGGGTATATGATGACAGAATTTAAATTCCTATCTCTTTCTGTCCCACTGTCCTCTACAGGTCCTCCTGTCCCGGGAGATGTGCAGGTTCAGTTGTCGCTGGGTCGCTCTATTGATCTGGCGGTGTATTGGCAGATAGTCCGTGGTGCCGATGTGTACACTGCTGTGAGCTCAACTGGCCAAAACTGCAGCTCCAACCTAGGCACCTACTGCATAATCAGTCCCCTCAGCTGCAGCCAGAACCACTCCATCACCGTCACAGCACAGAACGAGGCCGGCCCCAGTGAACCTTCATCTCCACAGGACCTTCTCACCTGTATATTTTACTCACACACACACATACAAAACCAAACATTCGCATAAATAGAGAGTTGTGCAGTTCTTTGTTGTCTTCTTTGAATCATTTTCAGTCCCATGTCCTCCTGAGCTGGTGTGGATTGAGGAGCCGACCACAGGGAACTGTTCCGTCACATGGTCTGAGGTTCATTGGGTGGATTACTATATCGCCTATGTAAAGAGAGATGACGGCTTAGAGGAAAACTGCAACACCACTGGCACGACTTGCTACTTCCAGTGCATATGTGGATACACGTACCTCTCAACTGTGTTCGCTTACAACCTGGCTGGAACCAGTCCACCGGGTCAAATAGTCAACTATACTACAAGTCTGTATTCCATGCACATAGATTGACATTTATTTGTTTAACAGATGCAATTTTGCACAAAAATATTTGGTAGGAAATCTGATATGCATCTCTATCTGTCCTCAGTCCCCTGCTGTCCAAACGATTTGTCAGTGTCTTTGATTTCAACCGAGACTTTAGAGATCTCATGGTCTTCAGTTCGAGGAGCTGAGTTATATGAGACGATCGCTGCAGATGGTAGCGAATGGATCCACTGCAACGACACAGCTCCTGTGTGTGCGCTCTCTGATCTCACCTGTGACAGTCTGTATAGCGTGGTGGTGCGGCCCTGCAGTGAGACACAAGGATGCAATAAAACCTGTAGTGCACATACACGCCGGACAGGTACACACAGAAATGCTCATTTGCGTGTGAATCCACAAAATACTGCTGGCCAAAAAGTACCATGATGGTTTTTTTTGTATAATTACAATAATTTTGACCCACACGGTGTATTTGTAGCTATTGCTACAAATATATCCATGCTACTAAGACTGGTTTTGTGGTCAAGGGTCAGATATGATCTGATAACTGCAACATGGTTTCAGTTTTTATGAAATTTAGCTTATTTCTCTTTCTCTTAGCTCCATGTGCCCCTGTGATCCTCAACGTGACTCAGGTGAACTCTTCCACGGTGGAGGTGTTCTGGATGGTTACAAACACAGATGCTAACTACACTGTAATCGCTATGGGTCTCTCTCAATTGCTCACCTGCTCATCCAGCAGCACTTCCTGCTACATCAGTGTGTCCTGTGGATCAACATATGATGTCAGCGCCTATGCCACAACCACAGCAGGACAGAGTCTCCCCAGCTACTCCATACCCCTGGAAACAGGTGCAGTAATGAAGATAGAAAACATCCGGAAATAGATCATTAATGGTTGACAAAGGTCAAGCGATATATAAATGTCCCCTTTCTCTCTCCAGGGCCCTGTTGTCCAGAAACTCTGAGTGTTGACCAGGTGACCCAGTCTATGACAAACATCACTTGGTCGGTTGCCACAGGTGCGCGTTCTTATATCACCTCTTTGACATCCCCCAGAGGTCATGCCAGATGTCACACCATGGACACCCACTGCCTGCTGGGATGCATCACATGTGGCACCAGCTACAATGTGTCGCTGGAGGCCTTCAGTATTACTGGACATAAATCAGAGTGCAGTTACCATGGTTTCTCTGCAAGTGAGTAAAGTAGCTTTTTTTTTTTTTTTTTTACATATTTAACCACATAACTGGTTACCAGTCATTTACACGAGTTATGTGCTTCTATCTATATGACTAATTAAAAATATATATTTTTTATATATATTACACTTAAAAATACTTTTAAATTCACATAAGAAAACTAATACGAAAATAATAATAAGGAATAAAAAATAAAAAAATGTAATTATAAAAAATAAAAAAACACAAAATTATTCACTACAGATTCAACATTTGCAAACTTTTGACTGGTAAATAGTCATTTATTCTAGTAGATGCTTTTTATTCAACCCGGTGTTCTTTTAGTGATTTATATTTTAAGCTTGTGTTCTTTCTTTAATATAGTAATAATAATTGTTATTAGTATTATTACATTTATTATTCTCATTTATAGGAATATTATTAATACTTGTAGCTTTAAAGGTAGCTTCTCAATGTACTTAAGAAAACAAAGACAAAAACAATATTAGAGAGTAAAAAGAATGAAGAATAACATTACAAATAAAAAAGTGAAATGATTAATAATAAAACAAAACAAAATCAAAACAGTCAAGTAAAGGTTTTCATTAAAACAACATCATATGATTGAGAAATAAAAAATGAATGCATATGACAGTGTGACATCTGTGACTCTAAAAATATATTTAAAATGAATGAAAATAAATGAGTTTGAAATAAAGAAACAAGCAAAATGTCTGTGTAAATCAGTTGTAAAACCAGTTTTTGCACATATTCAATATAACCATACTTAGCAAAGGTTATAAGAATGATTTATGCAAAGATTTGAATAAATCAATGAAAAATTGACTCTTTTACCATTCTATCTGATTTTCTTCATCTCTAACCTCTTTCAGGTGCATGTTGTCCGTCCAGCGTCAGACTCTACCGGATGGATAACAACACTCTTCGGGTGTACTGGCGCTCTTCTCCCGGCCTGTACAACTACACAGCTGACCTGCACGGTACCAGATCTAACTACACCTGCAGTGCCACAAATGGGGCTCATGGATGTGACATCTCTGAGATCCTGTGTGGGGAAGTGTACACCGTCGTGGTCGCTCCCTTAACACAAGAGGGTTCAAAGGTCACATACTGCCCCAGAAGAATCTACTCAGGTACAAAATGATGTTATAATTATAAATAAAACAAGAACAAAATATGGATAAAACATCACATTTTAATCTTGTAAAATGACGTTTCTTTATTTTTTCAGTCTCCTGTTCTGGAAACACTGTGGGAATGGGTGTGTATTCTCATTGAAACTCATCTTCAATCATACACTTTTAAATATTTAAAATATATATATTATTTTATATTATATAGTATTATTTTAAAAAAATATACACGTCAAAAAATAGACATTTAGAAATGACAAGCTCTTCCAAGTTCATTCCCTATGACTGCTATATAACTGCTTTTCTGTGTGTCTGCAGTAATCTATCGAGGCCGGAGGAGTGTGGACTAAAAACCATTTTGTGAGTGATTTCACATAAATTATGACTGAATGTTTACATTTACTGTCATCACTCACAGACACGGAGTCTCATGGGACAGATTTATTTATTTGCATTTGCTTGTTGAATTTGAATAGTTTTTTTATTGTATTGATAATATTGTGTTCATCGCTTTGAGAAGCTTCTTTTAAAGGCACTTTATACAATAAAGTTTATTATTATTATTATTATTATTTGTGTCCACCATAAGATAAAATGTATCATGTCAACATGTGCACATCTTAATTGCTATACAGCCTGTGACAATAAAATATGACACTTGTGCTCTTTGGACTCCAGATGTGCATCTCAGTCAAAATCTATTCAGATATGATAAATGATTAAGTGTCATGTTACTTGTCTTAAAACGTTTAGGAATAATAAAAAACATCTTATAAAACCTGTCTAAATATACAACCCGAATTCCAGAAAAGTTGGGACGTTTTTTAAATTTTAATAAAATGAAAACTAAAAGACTTTCAAATCACATGAGCCAATATTTTATTCACAATAGAACATAGATAACATAGCAAATGTTTAAACTGAGAAAGTTTACAATTTTATGCACAAAATGATCTCATTTCAATTTTGATTTCTGCTACAGGTCTCAAAATAGTTGGGACGGGGCATGTTTACCATGGTGTAGCATCTCCTTTTCTTTTCAAAACAGTTTGAAGACGTCTGGGCATTGAGGCTATGAGTTGCTGGAGTTTTGCTGTTGGAATTTGGTCCCATTCTTGCCTTATATAGATTTCCAGCTGCTGAAGAGTTCGTGGTCGTCTTTGACGTATTTTTCGTTTAATGATGCGCCAAATGTTCTCTATAGGTGAAAGATCTGGACTGCAGGCAGGCCAGGTTAGCACCCGGACTCTTCTACGACGAAGCCATGCTGTTGTTATAGCTGCAGTATGTGGTTTTGCATTGTCCTGCTGAAATAAACAAGGCCTTCCCTGAAATAGACGTTGTTTGGAGGGAAGCATATGTTGCTCTAAAACCTTTATATACCTTTCAGCATTCACAGAGCCTTCCAAAACATGCAAGCTGCCCATACCGTATGCACTTATGCACCCCCATACCATCAGAGATGCTGGCTTTTGAACTGAACGCTGATAACATGCTGGAAGGTCTCCCTCCTCTTTAGCCCGGAGGACACGGCGTCCGTGATTTCCAACAAGAATGTCAAATTTGGACTCGTCTGACCATAAAACACTATTCCACTTTGAAATAGTCCATTTTAAATGAGCCTTGGCCCACAGGACACGACGGCGCTTCTGGACCATGTTCACATATGGCTTCCTTTTTGCATGATAGAGCTTTAGTTGGCATCTGCTGATGGCACGGCGGATTGTGTTTACCGACAGTGGTTTCTGAAAGTATTCCTGGGCCCATTTAGTAATGTCATTGACACAATCATGCCGATGAGTGATGCAGTGTCGTCTGAGAGCCGAAGACCACGGGCATCCAATAAAGGTCTCCGGCCTTGTCCCTTACGCACAGAGATTTCTCCAGTTTCTCTGAATCTTTTGATGATGTTATGCACTGTAGATGATGAGATTTGCAAAGCCTTTGCAATTTGACATTGAGGAGCATTGTTTTTAAAGTTTTCCACAATTTTTTTACGCAGTCTTTCACAGATTGGAGAGCCTCTGCCCATCTTTACTTCTGAGAGACTCTGCTTCTCTAAGACAAAGCTTTTATAGCTAATCATGTTACAGACCTGATATCAATTAACTTAATTAATCACTAGATGTTCTCCCAGCTGAATCTTTTCAAAACTGCTTGCTTTTTTAGCCATTTGTTGCCCCTGTGCCAACTTTTTTGAGACCTGTAGCAGGCATTAAATTTTAAATGAGCTAATTAAGTGGATAAAAGTGTAAAATTTCTCAGTTTAAACATTTGCTACGTTATCTATGTTCTATTGTGAATAAAATATTGGCTCATGTGATTTGAAATTCCTTTAGTTTTCATTTTATTAAAATTTAAAAAACGTCCCAACTTTTCCGGAATTCGGGTTGTATATATATTTTAAAAGAAATCCTACTTAAGACATTATTTCATTACAATTAAACACTTCCCCTATGCAAAATTATACACCTGTGTGTGTGTGTGCTCTTGTTTTTGTGACGTATCAGGACACAACTCTGTATAATGACATGGGTATGACACAGGTATTACAAGGAGAGGGTGACTTATGAGGACATAACCCATGTCCCCATTTTTCAAAACGCTTATAAAACATACAGAATGAGGTTTTTTGAGAAAGTAAAAATGCACCAAGTTTCCTGTGAGGGTTAGGGGTAGGGTTGGTGAAGGGCCATAGAATATGAAAGAGAATCTCATCACACACACACACACACACACACACACACACACACACACACACATGTTTGTTTTTGTGAAAAGTGGGGTCCCCAAACGTGTGTGTGTGTGTGTGTGTGAGTGTGTGTGTGTGATGAGATGGTGTGGGGGTAAAAAAGACAAAAATATAAAGAGAATGTTGCAGGATCTTGTCTTTGACATGACATAAATCATGTATAGGCCATATACATTTCAGTGTGTATATGATCAAAGTTGGACCGCCCACTAATGTCTTTGTCTTCTGTTGCAGGGCACAGATGAAAGAAGATGGAGCTCTGATATCACCAACTGAGCATTCTCTTCTCACCACATTTATATACTGTTTGCCAGCAATACCTATAACAATTGGCTCAATGAAAATGTATGTGTATCATTAAGATCTTTTAAACGTGTATTTTTCAATCAAATTGTTATCCATTTCTGAATATATGCTATTTTATAAATGCATGTCATTTGTATTATGAAGTTTGCATTTATACTGTAATTTTCTGATATTCAAAGCATGTTACGAAGCCCAAATGTTTATTTACATGTCCAAAAAAGATTAAGTAATCATGAAGAATGACTCTGTTAATGTAGTGTAATGATTCAAACAACACTAGAAGCGTTGGTACGATTTCCCCTAAGCAGCAAGCCTCCAAAAGGAGTGGACCAGTGTGCTTTATACTGGGTGGACCTCTTCTGAACTAGGATGGGAAATTTGAACATGCAGCACAAGTGTTATGTTCAGTATCCGCCCCAGGTCATACGTGTCCTTTGGATGATATATTACATTGAATTTGCAAAATATGTTTGTTTACTAATGACCAACAGCCTGAGAACTTCAATACAATAGCAGCCTTTAGTAGTCTTAATAAACAGCATGAAGCATTACATACGGAGAATGTATTTTTTAATGAACTTTTCAGATTTCTTAAATATTTTGGAACATATTTTTCACACTATTTGCTATTTATATATTTATTTTATGTACACGTTTTAGGGCTGCTAAAGTTTACACATTAATTCTTTAGATTGACTAAATGTTTAACTCTATTAATTAAATTTATAATACAGTACTGTTCCATTTCTAATAACTGGTGTAAACAGTCAGAACTTTGCAAGAGTTTTCCATCTCAAATGCAATAATGTCACAAAAGCATGATCAAAAATGTCACATGTATCAGTTGACAATAGAAACGTTCTCTTTCTCTACCTTTTCATGAAGATCTGCACACAACTCACGTCTCATATGCAATTTTTTTTATCCAACTAATGGCACCTGTATTGATAAATGAAACCCAGATGGGAAACATAATTTCAAGCTGCAAAATACCTCAAAGACATGGCATGACACACAAAAGATTTCCTGAGCTGTGTTATCATCATGAAAACCAACACACCAGAAGATATTATGTTCTCTTACATGACACCATATTTAGTGGCACTTGCTAAGATAAGCATCACTGTTATCAATACTGGATTTCAACACACCCTGAACCATAAATATTAAACTTCAGTAACTTATCTTGCACCGTTTGTGCTATGGGTGTGAGCAATACCTCAAATCAGATGAGAACCTCAAGCCAACTAGCAACCAACCTAAAAAACAAAGATACCACATAACATAAAACCACCAGGAACATGCTGTTGTGGCCATTGCTCTTGTCCATCAAGGTTTTTTTTATTTTTTACAATTATAAGTCTAACCACTAACCACAACTACTCTAAAAGTCACGTATTAAAGCATCATTCATGTCCACATGGAGCACAAACATTAAAGTTTAATAATTAACTATAATAGTAAACTAGCCAAATGTCAGTGTAAGTGTCAGCAAAATGCATAAAATAACAATATTACTGACAGATGCACTGATATGACCGAGAGATACCGTGCCTACAGCATGCAGGTAAAACGTGAGACAGACCCGTCATTGTGTTGCACGAACATAAGATGAGCCTCAAAAACACGTGCCATACAAAGACAGGTCACCGTGATTTTACCAAGACATGTTCCTGGATCAACATTATTGTCCAAAAATATAGACTTAGCCCAATCCCTACCCCTAAGCCTACCCATAATTTATTCCTAAAATCAGTGGAAAATGATAGCTGTTTAACCAGATTGCAGAAGAATTTTTCTTCTAAGCAACATAATCTCACATTCGTCTCTGGAATATACTTGCCAATATTTTTTGCGCTAATATAGTGCATGAGTTTCTGAAAGCTAGTGCTAGTTTTTACAGAATATCATGTGATGAATGATGAAAACAGAATCGATTTATTTTAACTTCAGAATATGAATCCATCCATTTGGAGGATATGAAACGTCTGCTATTTTGACTGGCTTTTTATCTCGAAAGTCAGATTTTCTTCTCTCTCGCAATAGCATGGTTACATCTCACACTTTCTGGCTTTTCTTCTCACAATTGAGAGTTTGAGTAGATGTAACCATGCAATTGCGAGACAGAAAAAAAAAATCTGAATTTTGAGTTATAAGTTATTATTGTGAGGAAAAACGCAATTCTGAGAAAAAAAGTGTCTCTGGCTTGTGACATATAAACTCAAAATTGTGCAAAAAGAATATTAGAATTGTGAGAACTGCGGGTTTATATCTCACAGCACGGGCTTTTCTCAGAATTGTGAAAAACAAATTGGCAAGAAAAGTAACAGCTGAGAGAAATAACCTGCAACTTTAAGATAAAAAGGTCACAATCGTGAGAACTACTGTGTACTTAAGACATTTGCATGTCTTACTCTGCAAGTCTTATAAAGTTGTGTAAAGCCAAATGTGTGAAGCCTAGTGTTTTATTATGTGTTCAGATTTAATAAGTTGGGACACACTATAGGTGTCGTTAACTAATATGTTCTTACAATCTAAATTATTTGTATTTGAAAATACCATTCTTTATTTACGCCTGTAATTTTTTTCTGTAGTTACATCATACTGTTGACCCTATACCTCTACCCTTTAAACCTAATCATACCACCAAACCTGTCCCTAAACTTACCTGTATCCCACCTCAAGTGTTTATCAATTAAACATGAACACAATAGGCACACAACAATTCATTATTATCTATTCATTATTAATTAGATAGTATTTATAAACACCAAATATGAAGTGGGAGTAAAAGCTGTGTAGTGTATTAGCACATTAATATAATAGCCCTTTACTCTGTCTCATTGTTTATTTTTTTTCAATGAATGTGATGAGAAACATCAGTCATTGTTCAGTCAATATTTCAGTGCATCATACTTGAACATATTCTGACTTTCCTGAAGAAAAAAAGGGCCACATCTGAGTAATAAAGTATCTTCGGTGATGAAGTCTGAATCAGGCTCCACAGAAACTATGATTGGTGCTTTCACAGAAGAATGAATGAAACAAGTGATTCGCATTTACTGCTGGATCAGGCCTGGACTCCACCTGTGTTAAAGTAAAATAAACTACCGTATTTTTCGGACTATAAGTCACACCTGAGTATAAATCGCATCTGTCCAAAAATACGTCATGATGAGGAAAAAAACATATATAAGTCGCACTGGACTATAAGTCGCATTTATTTAGAACCAAGAACCAAGAGAAAACATTACCGTCTACAGCCGCGAGAGGGCGCTGTCTTCAGTGTAGACTACAGGAGCACTCAGCAGCATAGAGCGCCCTCTCGCGGCTGTAGACGGTAATGTTTTCTCTCTGTTAATTTCTCTTAGTTCATTTCTCTTGGTTCATGTCAAATTAATTTTGATAAATAAGTCGCACCTGACTATAAGTCGCAGGACCAGCCAAACTATGAAAAAAAGTGTGACTTATAGTCCGGAAAATACGGTATATCGTTAAAGACACTGATCTTAACACCATACAAAACCATTTGAGCTGGCTGGACACAGAGTTGGGTGTATGTTTCAGGCTCTTAATCGAAGAGGCAGATCTGCTTTCCCTTATAGCTTCTTCTTTCTGGGATCAGTGAGACCGAGACAAAGACACTCTATTCCTTCATAATATTCCTCTTTAAAGAACCAGCACACACTGCTTTAGGCACAATGATCAATTTTTATAGAGTAACATTCTAGTAGTTTCTGCATTCCCAGTGCGGCTCAGAAAGGAATATCTCTCATATTTTGAAGTGATGAGACTCTGGACTCTATACAATAAGAAATAAGATATAGCATTAGCAGTTACGTATTAGACAGGTGTGACCTACGGCTACTTCCTTACAGGAAATTGCAAGCTAAATATTCCTGATGGAAGAGAAGGGGAAAAGAATTCAGAGAAAAAATGAACTGCTTCCGAAACAAGATTACATAAGTTGAGTGAAAGACACAGTGAATAAAATAAACAATAAAGAAGTATACATTAAAATACACACACAATGATTTACAGAATAGAGCTGAAATTCTTTCAAAGTTTCTCAAGTTTCTCAAAGTTAATCATTATATTAGCCAATATCCAACTTAAGATGCAGATTTAAGAATTAAGAAATCTAAAAAAAGTTTTCAATTTTTCAAAAATGCAAAAAAACTACCCTCTATTACATAAAAAAAAATCTCCATTTACTGTTTTGACTGCTTTTCAGTTAATGTACCATTGTGAATTCAGTGAAAGGTATATTATTAACTTTATAATAAATGCTTTACTGAAAACACAACGTGATCTCATGAGAATACGTGTGTATTTTTACGTTAAATGTGGTTCTACCATACGTACATTTCCTTACGTTTTCATGAACATAAAAACGTACAACTTTGACGTATTTATAGCAGTAAAACGTACAAATACTTACGTGTTAGCAACAGCCATCAATCCAGCTGAACGGATTCAATTCAGTTGCAACCTTACATGAGTCAAATTTACTAATTGGTTTCAATCAGTATTCAAAAGACCAACTTATTCATAAGTGCACCATCATTATTACAGAATACAATATTAAACCAGCATTAAAGTGAAATAATAGGGGAAATATGTTCATCCAGTAATTTAATCTTTTAACATTACACCAGACAGCTTGAGGCAAGCCAGTACAAGGATGGGAATTTCACTCTTTCCATTATCCTGAGCCAGTTTCCCTGAAACCTAATGACTAACAACCTATCCTATATCACTTTCCACTCAAATATAATCCAAATATACCAGTATGCTCTTTATTTAAACAAATTATAATTTTTAAATAATTATTAAAAATACGGGGCATAACTAGAAAGAACAATAGTGTCAAAGTTTTAATTTGTCAAACATAGCCACTAGACCCCCAGCCTACCCTTTACCTATTAAACCACACACACACACACACACACACACACACACACACACACACACACACACACACTCGCACAAACAAATACACACAGATACTCAGATGATGTCTTCAGCCCAGAGGCATCCACCTGTCCTCATTTTGAATGCACTGATTGGTTCTCCCAGAGCAGGTATACTAGCAACATGCCACAAAAGATTTCAGATTTCTCTCAATATTAGCAAGTGTATGTATCATAACTTACCTGTAACTTATTAGCACCTTACACATCAAACCAGAGATGCATCTTCCAGGGACACTGTGCATCTTTGTAACGCTATTTTCAGTGACGCAGGTATTTATTAATCGGTCAAAAAAAGAAGATTTGCTATTATTCATGATTTATTGTTGTTTTATTCTTGAAGTCCTTATGATTAATTTGTCTATAATATTTGTCTTTGTTCTAAGGTAAAAGAAGCTGCTGCAAGTAAGTATTTAATATTTATTTTAGTAATTAGTAGTGGTGTTAAGAATATTAATACAATGTAAAATTATGTACCACAGTTCATTAAAAGGTCTTAATTTACCAAGGTTTTTTTTATTAAATAGCAAAATTAACCAATTAAAATCTTTAGAAATGTATTTACTTAAGTATTAAGTATTAACACACACTATTAGAATTTAAAATCACTAAAGTATTATAAAATACTTACTTTTTTTTTGTCTCCTCCAGGCTGCAACATAACATCAATATCATCACCCACTGCATCATCTCTCCTTGTAAAATGGAACTATTTTACAGGAGCGACAAACTATATTCTGGATGTCAGGGCTGTGAATGCAACCAACACAGCACCTATCTCTATTACACTCTCTAAGTCCACAGTGGAGCGACTGGTCCAAGGCTTGAGACCGGGACAAATTTATCTAGTGACTTTTAAAGTGTTTTTGCTCGATTATATTACATGCATCGACTCCCAGACAGTACAGACAAGTAAGCTATTGACCCACACATATCTTATTAAATTTCTGGATTGTTAAATTTTTATTAAATTAATGTCATTTGTGCATGCAGTTCCTTCCACCTCACAAATAACATATTCAAAGGCAATATCAAGCACCTCGATCAGGTTTGAGTGGTCCAGTGCACAAGGAGCCGATAAATATATTTTGGTGGTGAATGGCACTTTCCATCCTGAGACTCAGAACTTCACATTTAACTCGCTAAGTGGACAGATAGACAACCTCCAGCGAGCCACTTCGTACAGCTGTTACATTTATTCTGCCAATTCTGCAGGACTCAGCACCAAGAGCCTTGTCAGAACCATCAGAACATGTAAGTCTACTCAGTTCTTTCCAGTTTTGTGCTATTGTCATTACAGCAGATTTTTGCTACCCTGTGAATGAAATCTTGCCTTTCTATAATTGACAATTAAAAAGTATTTTTTTGTTCCACAGTGGTGCAGCCACCAGATAATGTGGCCGTGAGTGAGTTAACGCAGACTACGGCTCGTGTAACATGGAACATCGTCTCAGGTGTCCTGCTTTACCAGCTTTCAGTTATTGCCAATAACAAGCCGGGAGTTCTCCCGGTTCTTAAAAATGTCACTAGTACCGCTGTGAATATCTCAAACCTGGAGCCGTGTACAACATACACAATAGGCGTTGCATCTATCAACATGTTCCTTGAACCAGGAGAGTCCAATAATGTCACCTACTCAACTACCAGTAAGTCAAGATGAAGCAGAACATTTCAAAGCGAAACCTTTGATTAAAATCATCAAGCAGTAGATTTATGCCTTGATGTTTTTTGGATGCTTCTAGACTTGCATAACCAAGACTTCATTTAAGAAAAAAGCCTAGTCCAAGATTCTAGTCCAGAATCAATACTGAGCATAAACCAAGTCTAGAAACCAATGCTAGTTTTTGCAGCATCTGGATATGCAGATCTCTAACATATGACTTCTTGTTTATCTCAGCTATTGGAACAGTTTCCTCCATCTCTGTGGAGTACAACTGTCTTACTTCTACGGAAACGATTAGCTGGGATGCGGTTTTTGGTGCCACGTCGTACCGTGCCGTCATTACAGATGGCCAAGGCCGGTCGCTCAACTGCTCTTCAACGGACACCTCCTGCCAGATCTCGAATCTGGTCTGCGGGGAACGGTACACTGTATGGATTACAGCCATCGCTAACTGTGAAAGCACTTCCGACGGCAGCTACTTCTTCGAGACAGGTAAAGACGTCCCTTCTCAAAGGTCTCGCTCACACCTGATCCAGTCCTCTGAGAGGTGAGCAGGAAATCCTGTCGTGGTGTAGCAAGTCTGAAGAGGAAAACACCCAAGAATTACTATCATGTAGATTAAATTAGCTTTACGGTCCATTGAGGCAGATATTGTTTCTGGAAGTTCATGCGGTATCAGGTGGCAGAGTCCTAATTTAGCCCTTAAAGTTAGTAAAGCTACCTGCCTTCTCTAAGATTATCTTTCTCAGGTTGTTTTTATCTACTCTCCACCCAAAAATGAAAACTCTGTCATCATTAATCATCCTCGTGTACGACTTTCTTTGTTCTGCAGAAGATATTTTCATTTCTGAATGAACTGTCCCTTTAAACCAAAATGGAAATGTATATTTCACCAGCAAATGCATTTCTTTTCCCCTTCTCTCAAAATAACAGCACCATGCCCACCCAAAGCGCCAAAAGTGTACCGCGAGTGCTCCACTAGTGTCATCTTGTTCTCGTGGGAGCCCACCAACAACACAGCTTATTACTTCGCCATTGCTGTGGACTCGGACGGCCTGGTAACTGAGTGCGTCACTGTGGAAACCTCCTGTTATTTCACCGACACTGTCTGTGGTCAAACATACAGCTTCTACGTCAGCGCCGTCTACACCGGAGGACTAGACTGCAACAGTGGAAAAACAGAGGGTTTAGTCGTCAAAACAGGTGAGTTGGTCATTTTGGTAAAAAAAAAAAATCTATAAATATTTAATTTTCCATGGTTTTTCATGGAACACATCATTTTGCAGTTGTTTATGTCTGTGTGTTTTGTTTTCGGGTTTAGAAGCCATTTAAAAGACAATTATATTATCAGCACTAACACACTATTGGATGGGAACATCATTTAAATTGAATTAAGATGGATTATGACACCAACTCTGCAATAGCAATACTGTTATTGAACTGACTTTAGATGAAAAAATGAGCTACTTCAAAGCTGGATTAAACTATAACATTAATTTATTAATCTGAAGCTATTTTAAAACTATCTGTATTGTCTGAACCATATAAAGTGTCTTGACTTGTTTTAAATACAAATCTTAATTTTGGCCCCCTCTGTCTCCTTACCCATGAAGCCCCATGTTTGCCGCAGAACATCTATGCGATTGCAAATTGTAATAGCATCAGCAGTGTCATCATTACTTGGGACAAGGCTGCAGGAGCCGAAGCCTATGTTGTGGAGGCCCGAGGTAATCGTAAAGATTTCTACAACTGTACGTCTGCAAACACAAGCTGCACACTAACAGATCTGGATTGCGGAGAGAGCATGAGCGTGTGGATTGTTGCCAAAAATGGTGAATGCACTACTGATCCTGTAATGGGAGATGTGGCAGACACAGGTGAGTGTCTCTGGATATCGTGGTAATACAATGGTATTCTTTAAAATGCAGTATAGCATTTGCACTTACATATTGTTGCTCTTTTATTAGTTTTGATTGCTTCTATTGTCCTCATTTGTAAGTCGCTTTGGATAAAAGCTTCTGCTAAATGACTAAATGTGAATGCAATATATATAGTGGTATAAGAATATGCACTTACAAAAAAGTACTGTGGCATGGTATAAGATGATGATACTATACACAATGTCCCTTTATCTCCCACTATAGTTCCCTGCATTCCTCAGAACGTGTCTGCTGTGGACACCTGTAGTTCAGACTCTGCCTCTTTCACATGGAATTTTGCCAGCGGTGCAATCATCTACATTGGAATGGCAGTGCATGTGACTGGCACAGTTCACACCTGTGCTGCCATGGCGACAGAATGCACATTCCCAGACCTACAATGCGGCGAGGAGTATGATGCGTATGTCTTGTCAACTAACCTGAAATGCAACAGTTCTGAGAGTCAACATATCACCCTGCAGACAGGTAGGTGCACAGAAAATCAAAAAGAATGAATAAAAGGGGCCAGATATTTTAAAATGCTAAATAAATTATCAAGTAAAATACTAAAATTTGGATGAATAGAAATTGCTAGATATTAAAAATTAATTTCTTAATTTAATATTATTTATAAAATAATGTGAAATCTAAAATAAGGGCGGGGGGGCAGATAATAAATCATAAATAAATAAATAAATAAATAAATAAATAAAAGGGGTCAGTGTTTAAAATGTAAATAAACAAAAATAAAAGAGGATGATGAAAAGGGGACAAAACTAAAAATAAGTGACCAGAGACCAAAAAAAAAAGTAATAAATAAAAAGGGAAACATATTTAAAAATACATTTAGAAATGTTTATAATTCATTTATAAAATACAAAAAAAGTAGGCATTTAAAGTAGGCATTAAATGACACTGGACATCTAAAATGTAAAATTAAATAATATGTAAAACTAAACATAAAATGGGATGCCAGATATTTAAATGTAAGAAATAATATTATAATATAAAAAATAAAATGGCATGAATAAAAGGTTGAATATTTAAAATGTAAAATAATACAAAGGCTCAGATAAAAATGTTAAATAAAAAATACAACAGGATAATTAAAATAGATATTTAAAATTTAAAAATGTAAAATGTATTATAAGAAAAAAATAAAATTTAAAAATAAAATGGGATGAAAAAAAAGCAGCCAGATATTTAAAATGTAAAAAAAAGGATAAAAAAGGGGCATACTTTTAAAAAGTAAAATAAAACAATAAGAGACGATGAATGAAGGGGCCCAGATATTTAAGATATAATTATCACATGAAAAAAAAAAAAAAAAAATATATATATATATATATATATATATATATATATATAATTTAAACATTTTTAAAAAATCTTTTTAAAAAATCTTACACTAAACATTTTACATCGACTTGAGTGTTTTACTGTTTTTATACATTTATATAAAAGTAAAACAAATGCATTTTTGGCTTATACAAAGTAAATCTGATACATTCTCCACTGTAGCTCCATGTGCTCCGGTCAGTGTGGGGGCCACTAGAGACTGTGCAGCAAATCAAGCAGTCGTAAGTTGGCAGGCCCTTCAGACTGGGAGTCTATACACAGCAGTACTGCAGGATGAACATGGGCCCACAGTTAACTGCAGCTCCAGCTCTAACAACTGCACATTCACAAACCTGCTCTGCGGAATGAAATACAACGTCACAGTCACAACAAATGATGGTCAATGTGGAAGTCAGCCATCCACACCCATTCAAATACAGTCAGGTGACTCTCATGTGAGCATGCATACGTGTTTGCACAGTAATAACAGACTTTTGAAACTGACTATATATCTCTTTTAGTTCCCTGTGACCCTCAGAACATAACAACTGTGCTCCAGTGTGACACCAACACAGCCAACGTGACATGGACTGCCAGTGCAGGAGCTAATGGGTACACGGCAATGGCAACAGACGGGCAGCAGCAACGCTTAGCTTCTTGTCACTCTATGGGGACTTCCTGTCAGCTGACCTCTCTGCCGTGTGGGATGAGACTAAATGTAACTGTCCAAGCTGATGGCGCCACCTGCAACAGCAGCTCTCAACCTAAAGCTGTAGTGGAAACAGGTGTCAGCTCACATTAACATTTGCTAATTTCAGTGATTCATAACAACGTGTACAGAAAATGTGGTCCTTAAATACATTAGATATATGAATTTCAATGCTTTAGATAGGAAAAAAGTTGCATTTGGTGGTTTATTATATCCAATATATATATATAGGTGGGATCCACATGTATTGCAATAATGAATAATAAAAAAATAATAATAATACACTACTATTCAAACGTTTAGGGTCAGTAACATTTTAAGGAAAGAAACCATTACATCATTATATATATATATATATATATATATATATATATATATATATATATATATTGAACAGAGCAATTGTTTTTAAAACTGATAAGAATAATGACTGCTGAAAACTCTGCTTTGACATCACAGTAATAAATGTCATTTTAAAATATATTCAATGGAAAACAGTTATCTTAAATTATAATATTATTTACAATATCACATTTTTTAAATTGTGGTTTTCATAAAATAAATGCAGCCTTGGTGAGCATAAGAAACTTCTTTCAAAATCATTTTACTATGCCTTAAAAGTTTTGAACAGTAGTGTATATAGAGTATACATTTTTATATATTTTTTTTATATAGCCTTTTTTTCATATAACTCTCTCTTCTTTTCCCTAGCTCCCTGCGTTCCCACCAATGTCGCTGCTGCTCTAAACTGTTCATCCAATATTGCCTCCGTCACCTGGCAAAGTGCCCTTGGTGCCACTTGGTACTTGGTTAAGGCAGAAGGCAACCAAGGGTACAAGACGTCCTGCAACAACACTGTCACACACTGTGATATCCCAAACCTGCAGTGCGGCCAGGAATATACCATCACAGTCATGGGCATGAATGGTAACTGTGTGGGCCCGGCTAGCCAGCCTGTCACACTTGTCTCAGGTATTGAACTCTAGCTCAATAGTAATAATTAGAGATTGGAGCAAAATAATTGTTTTCCTGAACTATTAGCAACCACCCAGAACATCCTAGCAAACATATAGCAACATCTTAGCAGTTTTTGCATGGCAAGCACCATTCAGTAAATGTAAAAACATATACTGCAGTTTGAGGTGATAACATTTTTGTCATGTTGCAGCTCCATGTCCCAACACTGGCATTCGAGCCAGTCTGGACTGCAGCACCAACTCAGCACTCATTTCTTGGACACCAGGCAATGGTTCACTAAGTTTCAATGCAACACTGAAGTCTTTCCAGGACCCCCAGAAGCACAACTGCTTGACCAATGGCTCGTCCTGTAGCATCAGTTCACTGCCGTGTGGTCAGCACTATAACATCTGTGTTACAGGATACGGGCAGACCTGTTCAACCTCTTCTAAATCCTTGGTCACTCTTGACACAGGTATACCATAAAATAACAACACATAGTACATTTAGAATAAACTCTAATTTGGCGATTCTCCTGGCATCAAATGATCCATTGGGCTAAAATGTTCTGATTTTGTGCATTAATCTTTTCCCTCCCAGCTCCGTGTGTTCCCACTCAAGTCAATGTGTCATTATCTTGTGGGTCGGACACGGCATCTGTTTCCTGGGCAGCATCTAGTGGCCTTGTTTCATACTATACAGTAACAGCAGTAGATGATTTTGGACATACGCTAACATGTAACTCCAGCAGCACTTCCTGTGACATCAGAGGCCTGGCGTGTGGTCAAACATACAACGTGTCAGTCACAGCTATGAGCATGGACTGCACTGGGCAACGTAGTGAAGTGCGTCGCATCAATGCTGGTATGTATTTTCTCTAAAATCATATTTTGCATAAAGCAAGTTTGTGGCATTTAAATCCAGAACGTTTAAACTATAGTACACACTATTATTCTATACAACACTTTTGAATGTTGCTAAAAAAAGAAGAACAAATTCAAGTGCTTTGACAACAATACTTCAAATTTTAAAATGTATTTGACAGCACAGATTCTGCTGAGAAAGATTTGTTTTTAACCTGGATAATTCCTTTAAACATGCTGAAGTAATACTTTGTTTTCCTTTGTCTCCCAGCACCCTGTGCTCCCCAGTCTGTGGTCAGTCAGCTCTTAGACTGTCAAACAGGTGATGTTCAGATCAGCTGGCAGTCAAGTAAAGGGGCGCAGATCTACTATGCTCAAGCAAAATCCACTAACAAGACTCTGTTGTGTAACTCCACCTCCACGTCCTGCACCATCCCTGCACTCGGCTGTGGACAGACGTACAATATCACTGTGGTTGCAGAAGCCAACGGCTGTAGCTCCAACGCCAGTGCGATCAGTCAGGTCACAGCAGGTAAAGTGACATTTGAACAAACTGAATAAAATAAATATGCACACAATTATTAATATATCAAAAACAGCTCCATTAATCTTTCTGGTAACCTCAAATTTAATTATGATTTACATGAATCACAATATTTTCAATTTAAAAGAGCAAAATTTGACAAAAGAAGAGTGCATGAATACAATCAGGGTCATATTAAAAAATGTCCTGGCTCTCACAAGCTTACAAGCTTTAGACAGTGAATGGGGGTTGAGAAGAAAAATATCCATATTTAAAACTTTATAAACCTTAATCTCTAGTTTACGCTAACTGTCAAACACATATTATCGAGAGAGTGGAGTTCCAGCAGATGAAGTAGGCGTAGCTTAAGCTCTGGTGTCTGGCTCTTTTTATGATGGATGGATGGATGCACTTTTTTTACGGGCTTCAAAATCTCGAATCATATTTAGAGTGCACATATTTCACACAATGCTCCTCTCTAGAGTTTTTTTCTTGCAAATTATCAAGCTACAGAGATTGAATGACTTTGCTAAGGTAACATTATATGTTTGCAAGCTGTTTTATTTTTTGCAATTTAAAACACTGGTGTATATTTTAGTAATCTGTACTATTTTTTCAACACACTCTCCGATTATCATTCTTGTTTATTTCATGCTTATAACTAGAGGTAAAGAGGAAGACATGATTGCTTTCACACTTGCCGCATGAACGCAGCGGCTACAGCGATCTGTCATGCCACATAATGATGTCAAAATTACATTTATTGTTTGTATTTCATAAGAAAAATTACAAGCTTAGGCTTTGTTATTTGAACAGGGGGCACCGTTTCATTCATGCATCAGACCTGCATAGATTTAATTGAAAATCAATGACTTCAGGTTATTTGCTGAAAATTATTACTGGTGCCCTGACAACTGCATAGCAGCCCAGTGAAAACAATTCCAAACACCTTAGAAGCCATATAGCAACACCACAGCACTACTGAGATAAAAAATAAAAATCTAGTTACTTTTAAAAATGTGTTTGGTGCAGAAATTAAATACTTAACATTTACCTTTAAATTGCATTATATTCTCTTCTCTTCAGCCCCATGCCCTCCACTAAATATCCAGTCTATAATGAACTGTGGCAGCAACACAGCGAGTGTATCTTGGTCCGGTGGCAATGGAGCTCTGTCCTTCATGATGACAATGGAATGCTCTAATGGACAGACGTACATCTGCGGTACCAATGAAACAGGATGTGACATCACTAACATGGCATGTGGACAGACATGCACAGGAAAAGTAGTGGCAGAGGGACATTCCTGCAACAGCTCTGAAGGCACTGGATCACCTGTCATAACAGGTCAGAGAAATTTATTCCTGTCATTTTGAACATAATCATTCAAAAATCTGGGGTAAGAAAAATGTATACTTTTATCAAGCAAGGATGCATTCAACTAACAGACACTGAAGTGACAGTAAAGATATTTATAATGTTACAAAAATATATATATATTTTAAATATATGCTACTATAAATGTAATTTCTACAAAATGATTAGGCAGAATAAACGTTTACAACATTATTAATAAAAATAAATTATTACTGAGCATCAAATCAGCATATTAGAATAATTTCTGAAGGAACATGTGACGGGAGTAAACAATAATCATCACAAGAATAAGTTACATTTTAAAACATAATAAAATAAAATGTTGCTTAAAAACAATATTGCAAGAGAAATACAACTTAAGCTCCATAACCACATAGTGCTATAGTGCTGTCAAACGATTAATCACATCCAAAATAAAAGTCTGCATAATATATGTGTGTTCTGTTCATTTATTATGTATACTGTATATAAATACACACACATACAGTATATATTTGAAAATATTTACATGTATTTGCATGTCTATATTTATATTCATATAATTTATATTATAAATAAATATATGCAATATATTAAAATAACAGATTTTCATGCATGTGTGTGTATTTATACAGAACACATACATAATGTAAACAAAAACTTTTATTTTGGATGCGATTAATCGCGATCAAGCAGGACTCTGAATATTCCTTTAAAATAACAAGTCAACCATGTACTCATTTTGTTTTCTATAATTTCTCCAGGTCCTTGTGTACCACAAAATGTGTCGGCTAGTGTAAGCTGCAGCAGCAACATAGCAACAGTGACCTGGGGAAGCAGCCAAGGGGCGGAGCTTTACACCGTGACAGCCAGCAGTGCTAATGACCTTTCAGCTAACTGCACCTCACCCTCCACTTCATGTGACCTGTCAACTTTGACCTGCGGAAAATCTTACATCATCACAGTGAAGGCAAAAGGCAGCAACTGCAGCAGTGGAAACAGTGCGCCTGTTCAAGTTCAAGCAGGTTTGTTTCATATTTCATATCATGATTCTTTTTAAAGCTGAAGAATGTATTTTTTTTATATAAAAACGGGCACTGAATTTATTAACACTTAAGTATGACCTTTTTTTTCTTGTTTTCTAGTGCCCTGCACCCCAAGTAATGTCCTGCCCACCGTGGATTGTGTCGCAAAAGCTTTAGTTGTATCATGGACACCTAGTGCAGGAGGACAGTACTACACAGCCACCTTGCAGGACAGCAATGGACAGTCCACCAGCTGCCAGTCTACAGGCTCACAGTGTAACGTGACAGGTCTCAGCTGTGGTCAGCTGTACCGTGTCAATGTGACGGCGTCAGACAGTCTGTGCAGCAGCCCTCCCAGTGCTACTGTGAACACTAACTCAGGTACATAGAAACACGTACAAGCAAATACTTGTCTAAATACTCTATATTTTATATACACTGTAAAATATGTGTGTGTATATATATATTTATATATATATATATTATGTAAAATAGATTTTCTCCTGCTTTTACCCATAGTTCCCTGCGCAGCCAGCTCGATCAGGGCAGTGTTGGATTGTCAGCTGGGTACAGCCACTGTGTCATGGCAGTACGGTGCAGGTGCTCAGGGATACGCTGTCTCTGCCTTGGCATCGGCGAACACCAGGGCTAGCTGCACATCCAACAGCTCCATCACGCACTGTGAGCTGAGCGACCTGCAGTGTGGCAATGAGTATACGGTGAACGTACAGAGTTTGGGATACACGTGCAATGCCAGTGCACAGATGACTGGCTCCCTGATCACAGGTGAGGTTTAGTGAATCTGAGTTTTCAGTTTTCAGCTGAGACCGTTTCGGTTTTGTAAACAATTTGGTTCTGCCAACGTACTTCTGCATGATTGAAATAGACTGCTCCATTCAACCATTTAATGTTCACTACCAGTCAAAAGTTTTTGAACCGTATGATTTTTAAAGAGTTCTCTTCTGCTCACCAAACCAAGATCAAAATTAATTTGATCCCAAAGTACAGAAAAAACAATAATATTGTGAAATAGTTTTACTATTTAAAATAACTGTTTTCTTTTTGAATATATAGTAAAATGTTATTTGTGACCCTGGACCACAAAACCCTCGCTGGGGTATATTTTCTTTAAAAAACATTCAAAAACTTACTGTTCAAAAACTATTGATGGGTAGCATATATATCATTCATCGCTGTACATCTAAAAAAAAAAATCATATTTAAAAATATGCATATAAAGCTTTAGTTTAACTTTTTGAATAAACAAGGTAATCTCCCATCCATTTTTTTTGTATTAATTTTACTTACCTGTAAATGAATTTAAATCGAAAACAATTAAAAATGACAATTTATAACAGGATATTGAGATTATGCAGAAATTTGACACAATTTGCATAATAATTTATTTTTAGATAAAATATGTATCTTGGACACATGTACATCTTCTTTTACAGGCCCGTGTGTTCCTCAGCATCTGACAGTGAACTACAGTCCTTCCACTGCTCTGCTGTCCTGGGACATCACTAAAGGTGGCTCCAACTTCACAGCAGAGGCTGTGACCCTCGAGGGCCTGACAGTGACCTGTGAGAGCTCTAACACGAGCTGCACCTTCCCAAACCTGGACTGTGACCAGATCTACAACGTCAGCGTGACGGCTCACAACAGTGTCTGCAGTGACACTGAGACCTCTGATCCTATCAAGACAGGTCAGTCATGCGACCACTGATTTTAAAGGAATGTTCACCCAAAATGAAAATCTTGTCATTATTTACTCACCCTCGTGTCATTCCAAAACTGCAGGATGTGCATCTTGAATCTTGTCATTTACTTCATTTCATTCCAGAACCGTGTCCTCCTCAGAATGTCAAAGCTAGCCTAAACTGTGCCACCCTCAGTGCTACTGTCTCCTGGGACCCTAGTCAGTTGGCAGTGGGATATGTTGCATTCCTGGAAGGTGGAAATGGTCATTCCACTTCCTGTCAGACCAATCATACATACTGCAGCATACCTTTTCTTACCTGTGGAACAGTGTACTATGTCAGAGTCAGTGCCATCGGTGAGGTGTTTAACAGCTCTGACAGCACTGGGGTCAACATGACATCAGGTCTGTAAAAACAAACAATATTGTGATGAAACAGAAATATGTTTTCCTGTCACAACAGATTTCTCTAGTACCAAAGGCTGAAGACTAAATTATAACAGAACTGAACATGTTTCTGGTCTTATTTTGCATGATTTATTGCATGTGTACATTGCTTAAAAAACCCCCCACATATTTCATGAAAAATTCACTTTAATGTTAATATATCATAACTGTGTTAAACTACTAAAGAAACTACTAGATTACAGTTTGGAATGCTTTTTATATATATATATTCCAAACTTTTGACTGGTATTATGTTTTAAAAATATACTACTACTATTATAATATACTTAAGTATAAGTTATTAATTATACTTCTGTATGTTTCAGCACCATGTCTGTCCACCAGTGTGTCTGCTATGGTGGACTGCACTACAGATTCAGTTCTAGTGTCTTGGAGTGCCATTGCTGGGGCGGAGAATTACTCTGCGACCGCTTTGGGGTCAGAAGGTCAAACAATCTCCTGCTCAACCAATCAGAACCACTGTAACATCTCCTCCCTGCAGTGTGGACAGCAATTTAACCTCACCTTCAGCTCTACGAACCAGCAGTGCCAAACGACTTCCACCACCAATGTCACATTCCTGTCCAGTGAGTTTGCAAAGCATAATGTGTAGAAAGTGTTAAAAGATGAAGTACACTAATTAGGGTCCAACTTTCCTGTGACCACCTTGCAGGACCCTGCATACCCCTGCAACCAGTCGTCAGTAAACTGTGTGGTAACAAAATGTCAGTGATGTCTTGGGATGTGAGAGAAGTTGTTGATTACTACATCGCCCAAGCCTTCAGTGCAGCAGGAGAGTATCAGCTCTGTAACTCCACAAGCTCTGCTTGTTCCTTCTCTACTCTGGGCTGTGGAGAGACCTTCACGTTCACTGTCACCGCCCACAGAGGCCACTGCCAAAGCGACACCAGCGCACCTGTATACCTCACTACAGGTACAGCATTATGCAGTGTAAAAAAATCCTCAGATATCTCATCTTGGGTCTTTAATCATAAAATTATTATTATTAATTATGATGATGCTTATAATTATTATGAATACTACTACTAATAATGATAATAAAAATGTATTTTAATAACTATTTATTTAACATGTATTGTATTACTATTAATAATAATAATAAAATACATTTGCATATTTAATTTGTTAATATTTACAAAAAAAACTATTATTATATAAATAACGAATTATTATTACAACAGATATTTAAATAATGGCTATATATAGTTTATGTTCATATTTTTGTATAATTAATATTTAAATTATTGTTATTAATAATAATAGTATAAAGTATTACCAATATTAATATTACAGATATAATAATAATATGAAGTTGATATATTTATTTTATATTAGTTATAGTTTTGTATTTTATTGTTAATATTTTTAGACACACCCCTTTTCACTTTCTGTGCCTTATTACACAGTATTTATTATTATTATAAATGATACATTTGAATTTTTATTTTTTATTGTTTATACTTTTTATTTTTATAATTAATATTTTATGTAAATATTGTTATCATTAAACGTATAATAATATATAACAACAACATGTTTATTGTTAATATCTTTTACTACTAATATTTTATCTATTTAAATGATAACAAAATAACTTTAAACAATGCTACATAATAACAATCCCCCTGTTATTTCTTCTCCAGATCCTTGCAAACCAGAGAACGTGACTGCTCACGTGTCATGTGACAGCGAGACGGTGGCGCTCGACTGGTCAAAAGCCAAAGGAGCGTCATTCTACATTGTGATGGCAACAGGGAGTCTGGGATATTTTGTCGACTTTAACACTTCTTCTACTAACCTGTCTGTGTCACTGCTCTGTGGACAAAGCTACAATGTATCGGTCCAAGCAAATAGTGATACCTGCGACAGCCTACCGAGCATTCCTGTGCTTTTCAGACTCGGTATGTCCTTGAAATTAGACATAACCCTGCTGTGCACTAAACAAAAACCCATATCCTTAAACACACAAAGGCAGTATGCAATTTCCTGTTGTTATAAAAAAGAGAATTCATTGCAAATAATTCTGTTATTTGAGTGAGAATGGTAGGAAATGAGTTAACCTAACTTTGTAATGTGTGTTGTGATCCAGCGCCCTGCACGCCCCTTAATCTCGTGACATATTTTGAGTGTGACAATCAGTCGGGTTCTGTCAGCTGGGGCACAAGTGATGGGGCGAACATGTACACTGCCACAGCAGTGGGTGAGGATGGACACACACACCTGTGTGTTACTAATGGGACCAGCTGCACCTGGAAGGACCTGCACTGCGGTGAAATCTATAACGTTACAGTCACTGCCAATGACAGCCGCTGCACGAGTGCACGCAGCAACAGCACCACCATACACATGGGTAAGACCAGACACTAATGATGAATGTACCAGCAGTCTGCATCTATTCTAGGGATGAATATAAGTAGTTTAAAACTAACATTACATACTGTACTTATGTGTACATGATAGTTAAATTAAAAGAACTAAAACAAACGTAGGACTATTTATTAGATAGAAGATTGCATTAGATAACAAAATAAGATCAAACCAAGTGGCAATCACTTGACACCTGCATTTATATGTGTACTGTTTAAAATCAAGATAAAAAGTATTTGAACACTGTGAACTTTAGGGGGATCAGCTGGTTAAAAATATTCCATTATTGTGTTTGCAAACAAACCTAAGGGGAAATCTGTGCTGTGCTTTCTGCCTCTTTAGCCCCATGTGTTCCTCAAGCTTTGACGCCCATCCTGGACTGTGGCACAGGGGTGGGCTCTCTGAGCTGGGCTTCCAGTGCTGGAGCTGAGACATATGAGGTGGTAGCAGTGAATGATGACGGGAACACGCTGGCATTCAGTACCAACATCACCAGTGGCTTCTTCTCAGAGCTGCTCTGCGGTAAACGGTACCAGGTCGCAGTCAGAGCAATCAACAGGCAATGCAGAAGTGTACCGAGTTCACCTGCTTACCTGTCTTCAGGTAATACAGAAACACTGATAGCTTGAATATTTATTCAGTCTGTTGAGAATGACCCATATCGCAGATCTCAAATGCTTTTCCTGTTCTGTTCTCCTCCAGTTCCATGTGTTCCTCAGAATGTCGTATCTGAGCTGGACTGTACGTTTAACTTTATAAATATAAGGTGGAACATCAGCCGCGGGGCGGCGTCTTACCTGGTGGTCGTCAAGGGACCTGAAGGTCCAGTGACTGCCTGTAACACAACTGCACAGGTGTGCAGACTGCAAACACTGCACTGCAGCTCCTCGTATGATGTCAGCGTTATTGCAGTAAACCAACAATGCAACACATCAGGAAGCTCCATCTTACAAATAAACACCGGTATAGTCTCCAGTTTCATATCCTCTGCTCGCTGCCTTTATCTCTGTAAAAAAAAAAAAAAAGATTCATTACAACTGAGCATGCAAATAGATGTAAGATAGAAAGCAAATTACAATTCATTATGCAAATATTATTAAAGGAACACTCCACTATTTTTGAAAATAGGCTCATTTTCCGAATTCCCTAGAGTTAAACAGTTGTGTTTTACCGTTTTCAAATCCATTCAGCCGATCTCTGGGTCTGTAAGCAGCACTAAAGCTGTAGCTTAGCATAGGGCATGCAGCCCAGAATTAAATATTTTAATCGACCATCGATAGCTTTTATCAATTGCATCTCTTATCTACAATGAATCAATCATCGATTAATCGTTGACATCCCTAGTATATATAATTCTAAATTATATGCAGAGTTGAATACCTAGTGTTAAGGTTTAAGCTATTGAATTTAGTCTTTCTCCAACCTTGTTTCTTTGCAGTGCCGTGTGTACCCACTCATGTGCAGGGCAGTGCAAACTGTACGACTGGAGCTGTATCCGTGTCCTGGGGCCCAAGCTTAGGGGCCATTTCCTATGCAGCGGTTGCTCAGACTAGTGGTGGATATGCCTCAGTGTGTAACAGCACTGGAACAGCATGTGTCTTCTCAGATCTGCTCTGTGGAATGAACTATAGTCTAACTGTCAGTGCCACTGACGGGACCTGCAACACTGCACCGAGTCAACCAGTCGTGCTGAGTACAGGTACATGAAAAACCAAAAATACCATCCACTATAAATGCAGTTCAACAGTTTGGGGTCAGTACTATTTTATGCTTTTAAAAGAAGTCTTATGCTCACTAAGGCTGCATTTATCTGATCAAAAATACAGTTAAAATCATAACATTGTGAAATATTATTAAAACTTAAAGCAACTTAAAATGTTCTATTTTAATACATTTACAAATGTAATTTAATCCTGTGATGGCAACGCTGCCATTACTCCAGCCTTCAGTGCTACATGATCTGTTATAAATCATTCTAGTATGCGGATTAGCACATTTTTTTTTATGATTATTTGATGAACAGAAAGTTAAAAAAAATTGTATTCATGTGAAATATAATTTCTTTTGGAACATTATGTAAGTTTCCTTCACTTTAGATTTTTTGTCCAAAATGATCTGACCCCAAACCTTTTATATTTGTTATTTTATCACAATGACACATATGACTTTAATTATTATTATTTTTTTGTCCTTAAGGGTAAAAAACACATCTAGAAGTGTGTAATAAAATTTAACAGAATGCATATATAAATATAATTATCATTATCAATAACATCATTAAATTAAATTACAGCCTTCTAATTTTTTTATCTTAAGGACACAAGGATGTTTTACTGTTCATTATTTAGAAATGTGGTTCCCAATTTTCAAGTACTACATTTATTATTTAGTTAATTATGATAACTGTTAATATTTCATTTCACTTCAGTGCCCTGTAAGCCACAGAATGCTAGCGCCCAGCTCAACTGTGACACCAACTCTGCTGTTGTAAGCTGGGAGCTCAGTGATTCCGTCACACATTACACAGTCCAGGCTATTGGTTCTGAGGGACAGCGCATAGACTGCACCAGCTCCGACCACAGTTGTACATTAGCTGGCATGTACTGCGGCCAGAACTATAACATTACTGTCGCTGCCTTGGATGAAGTATGTAACAACAGCAACACACACCTCATGCTGAAGTCAGGTGAGTCTGCTGATTCTTTTGTGCATCTGATCACAGAGAAGCATGCAGGTGTATGATTATTAACAGTAATAACAAATTTTCTTATAAAAATGGTTGCTGTTCTTGCTCTCTTTCAGCTCCATGTGCACCTAGCAATGTACAGACGTCTTTGCATTGCGACATCAGGGGTGGTGTTGTGTCTGTGTCATGGGTGCACGCAAATGGGGCGGAGTCTGACATGGCTGTGGCCGTGTCTAATGATGGTCAATTTTACTCTTGTAACACCACCACTGCCTCCTGTGATCTGCAGGAACTGCAGTGTGGCCAGAATTATAATGTCTCTGTCTACTCACTTGCCCATGGCTGTGGAGGCGTGAAGAGCACTATGTCTCAGGTGCAGACAGGTATGGTGTGAAGATTTTACTTACTTTATCAAGTAAAGACAACTGTATGTTTTGGTATTTAATGCTTTAGTCCTATTCAAAACCAGTAGTCTAATCTTGATAATTACATAATGAGAGATCTGAACACTTCAGTTCAACTTAAATACCCATCAAATATAAAAGGACCATATTGTTTTTTTATTTGTTTTTTTTGTCATATATATTTCACTGAAGGTTTCTGTCACCAACAGCAGTTGAAATTTAATTTGATAATTTTTCATGCATCCTCTGACTTAAAGGTAAATCTAATGAAATATTTAAAGATCATTTCCAAAACACTTCTCACACCAATATCAAAGAAGAAAATACGAAAATATATTTTGCTTAAGTGAAGTCTACTTTTGGCATTAATATGTTTAAGACAATTTAAGACAATTAAGAAAATTTTATCTCCAAATTATCATTGCTTAAATGCAAATAAATAAATAAATCAATAACAAATAAATATATTATTTAAATGGGTATTTATATTTTATTTTTAAATATTTAATATGATTAAAAAGGTTTAATAATATAGTAAGGAAATCACAAAATAAGCTGTAAATAAGCAAAATAAGCTGTAAATAATTTTTGTACATGAATTTTAATAGAAATTCTCCTTAGTTAAAATGCCTCCATGCAAAATTCTGAATTTAATGCCATTTTATAAAATATATTCTTATATTCTTATTTCTGAGGCAAAATATGAAAAGGAAATGTTTTGTAAGATTCAGTCTTCTTTAGAAATAAACAAGCGACTATATGTTTAGGCTTCTATGACTAACTTTTTGCATGTGACATGAGCGGCATGCTAACTTGATGTAGCATTGCGGCAAGAAGCACACCATCGTTGCTATATTGGCTTACCTTATACAGTGTCCTGCTGATGTAGTTAGTACAGCCCCACCCTACAATAACATCCTGGTTCCTTCTTTCTCTTTTCTCAGCTCCATGTCCCCCCCAGAACGTATCTGCCATTGTGCAGTGTGATTCAGGGTCTGTGCTGGTGAGTTGGAACCCAGCAGTGGACACCAGCCTGTTCATAGTTGAACTTGAGTCTGAGAGCACTGGTGTGATCTCCTCATGTAACAGCACAAACACGCAGTGCTCCATCACCCATCTGCCCTGTGGAGAGAGATTCAACCTCAGTGTGGTGTCACTGAGAGATGGCTGTCAAAGTCAACCAAGCAGTAACCTTTCCATCGCCTCAGGTTGGACACTAACACAAGCTTATATTCTAAAAAAGATTTCAGTAGCTATACTTACATATTGCACTTTATGTCTGACCTCTTCTCTTTACAGCTCCATGTATTCCACAGGGGGTCAATGGTACTGTGGACTGTGTCACTAACTCTGCATGGGTATCATGGGATGTAGCTAATGGTGCAGAGTCTTACACAGTGCTGGCTGTAGGGGAGGATGGTAACAATTCCACCTGTAGCAGCTCAAACTCCACCTGTAATGCACCTGACCTAGGCTGTGGAAGGAGCTACACCTTTCACGTCACGGCCTCAAATGCTGCATGTCTGAGCCCACCCAGCAGCAGCTTTCAGCTGGAGACAGGTAAGTACACCAGCGGTAGACAGGTTTAGCCCGTTTAAGACTAAATGTATTTCAACCTCAAAGTATGTATAATATCTCTCTACAGCACCCTGTGCCTTGTCATCCATCGTGGTGGTGGCTGAATGCCACAGTTCTGTTATCATGGTACAGTGGCAGAAAGCTCGGAGTGGAAATTCTCTCTACTTTGCCACAGCAGAGGATCAAGACCTTTCCATCCTTTCCTGCAATAGCTCCGCATCTTCCTGCAACCTAACCAATGTGCAGTGCGACAAGGAGTACACTATCATTGTGGCTGCTTCAGCCAACAAATGCAGCAGCCTCCGCACCCCACCCTACAAGATCAGAACTGGTACAATCATTAATATTATGCCATTACAAAATAGATGTTTATTTTAGAAAGCAATCCATAAGAAATCAAAAACTATTTATAAGCAACCATTACTATTTTTATTGCTCCGACTTGGGGTTGGGAATTGAGCCTTTAAAGAGGTCCGCTATTACTTTCTTAGGTGATCTGACTTTAAATTTGTACCCAATAGATGAAGAAAAAACTCTTACACTTGCATTTAAGAAGGGAAATCACTGACACCTGAAGATGGGCTTGTTTGACTTTTTTCTAGTCACTGAGCATCCGCCCAGAAACACTAATGCTAACAACCGTGCCATACACTACAACATCTGCATTGTGGGACTTTTATAGTTAAAGGGTTAATTCACCCAAAATTGAAAAATTCTCTCATGAATTAGTCACCCTCATGTCGTTCCAAACCTCCAAGACCTTTGTTAGTTTTCAGAACACAAGATATTTTTTAGGAAATCCGCGAGCTTTCTGGACCTCCATAAACAGGGACAGACGTTCTTTTTTTTCCGTATAAATTCAGATATGTGAATGGAAAACAGCGTGTGCACATTTCTATGCCCAATTTGTGCATATGCACCATGCATGAGTTGTATAATCTCATGGAGGGCAACCTTCCAGTGGAGTTTAGTGTCTGCTCGGAAGGTCCTGGTAATCACAAAGACCTTGATGAGATAAGATGGAGCTAAACTCTAAAGGGAGGTAGACCTCCAGGAGCAGGATTGGATATCCCTGATCTACAGCTCTATCCATGTTAGATTAGCTTTCATTACATTAACATTCAAGCTGTTCTTATTTCATCTGCAGCACCCTGTCAGCCCTCATCAGTACAGGCCAATACAGACTGTCAGTCAAATGATGTGTTTGTGTCATGGAACCCATCATACGTGGCGCAGTCGTACCTGCTTACTGCAGTTGGCAGAAATGGAGACTTGAAGACGTGCAATACCTCAGACAATAACTGCACGCTAACTGATCTGCAGTGCAGCAACATCTATCAAGTGTCCATTTTAGCCAGTAATGAGAACTGCACCAGTCTGCCCAGTGCTAACATCACCATCAAAACGAGTAAGAGGACACAAACTCTTTTCCATTTAATTCTGTGAGCGTAGTTTATACATTGTGTAATTAATTATTGCCATGTGTTTATTCTGCAGTGTCGTGTGATCCAGCCAACTTAACTGTAACCTTACAGTGCGGGAACAGTAGTAGTGCCTCCTTGTCCTGGGTGGGCAGTACAGGGTCAATGGCCTACATGGGACTTGCTCAGTCAGAAAACGGCACAACAACCTACTGTGAAACCACAAACACGTCTTGTATTCTGGAGGGCTTAGTGTGCGGCACTATGTACAACTTTACAGTGCAGGCAATGGATGGCTTCTGCAACAATTCCTTGAGTGAAACACAAACTAAGGGAGCAGGTACAGTCATCCTCATGTCATAATAATCTGCTTTCTTTGAATTTATCTGCTAGTATTTCACAAGCTAACCAAGGGTGTTTCAAACCACTGCTTTTGGAGTGGACTTTAAATTTTAGTTCAGTTTATTGCCACAATTTCTGTACCAAAAGAACCACACTCCAATTTGCTTGAAAATGAACGTCTATGGAACAAGTCCAGTCTTGTATGGTTGTCCGTTAGTAAGAAATTTGACCCAATTTGCAGATCCGAATCACTACTTATAAAGGTCTTCAAGCAAGGATCAATTTGGTTAGCTGTTACTTGCATTAAGAATGTGTCTACGAATCGAATATAACATGAAAAAGGACCTCTAGAAGAAGAGAATCAAACTTTGCTTCAGATCCGCCGTGAAAGCCTAACAAGTGCCTGTAGATTTCTAGTAATCCTGAAGACAGTGATAAGCTGGTTTAGGTGTATTTGATTAGAGTTGAGGCTGGACAGTGAGATTTGTCCATCCCTGGTATTTGGTGTTGGCAAATTTATTGTGAAGACCAATATAAGTGACAATTTGGTTCTGCTGCTTTGGGATCCCCATTGGAAAAATAGGTTTTAAGTCTTGTTCTCCTCTTTCCCTCAGCTCCATGTCCTCCAACTGGATTTAGGGTTATCCCTCGTACAGTAGTAAATGATACTCAGATCTTGAGGGCGTCTTGGTCTACTGTGAATTGTCCTAATTCTGAATACCTCCTGGCACTCACGGGCAGCATTCAGGGCAACGTCCAAGCACTCTTTGACCTCACCTCCTATTGGACAAGTCGCACATTCTTCGAAGTGCCTTTACCATGTGCCTCCACCTACAGCGCAATCATCAGTGCAAGGAACTCTGCCGCCACAAGTGGCAAGTCTGCTGCTGTCACTGGAACCACAGGTGCACAATGTTCAGTCACCACAGGACTATCTTCTTACCATACTTAAATGTGACATGAAGATGCTTAAAATGCTAAAACATCCAAAACTCATCTGTTCATTTGTTTCCTTCCCCCAGTGCCTTGTGCCCCTCTAAATGTCACGTTCTCTGCATCATTGGTGGTAGTGGCATGGAATGAGTCTCTATTTGCTGAAAACTACACTGTGTATGGGGTTACTTCCTCTGGTAGGATGAAACTCTGCATGACCTCAGAGCTTCTCTGCTCTGTCAACAATTTCAGCAGTGGTCACATTGTCGTAACTGCCCAAAATGCTGCTGGGGAGAGTGGAGACTCGGTGCCTGTTGTAGGTAAGAAGGTGATTTTAGAACAAGAATCAAACATCAGATCAGTGATAATTTCCGAAAACAGGTTTGTTAATGTGTATCTTGCTTTGGTAAAAGTCCGGTAACCTTTGATCTTGTCCATCCTTTGGCAGTGACAGCAGGTCGCAGAAGGAGGTGAGACCTGGCACAAAGTAAGAAAGGTGAGTTGATGCTCAACAGTTATGAAAATTCATGAGATTCTTTTTTTCAGACTAATAAACAGTTTAAATGGTTTATTGAACACAAAAAAAGCTGAGATCAACATTGGTGTTGATGAAATGTACAAAATACTGTATCTTCTCCAGTGGACCAAAAATACCTACTTCCGTCTCCCTAGCATCATTCCACATGCAGTTAAATTATGCCAACTAATGTTTGCTTTTAAAGATTCATCCACAACAGCTCCTTTCCTTAACATCTTAAAAATTATATTTACAAGCCTTGAAATAGTTTCCAGTATTAACCCTTGACTCTCTCTACACCAGGCCTGACCAACCCTGAGTAAATGCTTGCATCTCATCGCACTCAAAACTCTTCCCTCTGAGAATTCCTGCACTTATCTAAGAATTCTTGAAACTGTGATATTTAACTTTTGCATGTTACATATATTCTGGTTAAAATGTTCACTTTTTTAAAACAATATTTAAGGGTGAAATAGATTGACTGGGTAAAATATTAACATTATTTCTTTTTAAAACAAAATTCAAAATCTGTTATTTCTGGCTGTAGGATTTACTTTCATGCAATGACAAATATTTTTAAAAAGGTCTTATATAAATATGTATTCCTGTTTTTGTATACAAGTGGTTATATTAAATACAAAGAGCATTTCTCCATGTGAGCAGTCTTATAAATTATGACATGTAAAATAAATTGACCATACACAAAACACCTGCTGTTCTTATAAAATGAATGTACTTAGAAGGAACTGTCAAAGGCAGAACAGTGACCTATTCAAAGCAAAACATCACTTTAAAATAGTAATACTTGCACAATTTGAGAGTAGGACTGACTAAATTGTGTCACAATGCTTCATATGGGTAGCCGCTACTTTTCTCACCTTCAGTAATAGCAACTCTTGATCTCTTTTAAAATTATAGATAGTGTTGTCCTGCAAAAATAAAGTTGAAATTATCCAGCAGAAGCACGTCTTAAGTTAATAAACTAAAATCTCATGGCAGGTTTGCCTTGAAAGGTTTGTCATTACAAACTATCAACCTCTATGAAGAAAATGTGACACTTCTACTTACAGAACCCAACAGTTTTGCTTAATGACATCAAAAATATAGAACTGAGCAATTGTGTTCCATACAAGAATTTTATTAGAAAACGAGATGCAACAGAGCAATGAAACAGCATAATGTCAGCACATTTTCAGCAGCCTGTGCCCCAAACTCAACTCTGTGGTAGCTCTGTTGAAATTTAAAACATTCTCTGAGTTCTATGTACAAAACCATTTGTGAAAATCCAGAACACAAATTGGGAGAGAAAGGGAATTAAAAAAATAATAATAAAGTTTTAAAATGCCATTTTCAGTCTGGACAACTGTAATGGGCAACTGAGAGAAAATGACATTTTTTGATATCTACACAAATGGCAATTAACAGTGCAGGAAAAAAAAAATCCAGGCTTTTTCCATATGCTAACTTCAATAAGTTGTGCACAAGAGGATTAAAGATAAAGACATTAAGTAATAAGAGAGGGACTGGAATAAAGGCAAAGAGGGAATTTGAGAGAGGGGAGAGGAGGGGGAGATAGAGACAGACTTGGATCAGGGAGACCCCACTTGAACACTGTTTGTTCTTTCTCCTTTTTCAGGACTGGGACGCTCTTGTTTTACATGCTCTCGTCCATTGCTTGATTCTTGTCGGTGTGATTGCTCTTTGCTGCGACTGCGTTTGTGTGAGCGTTCCTTACTATGGCTGCGTTCCCATTTCCTGTTCTTCTCCTCCCCTGCTTCCTGCCTGCTCCTGCTGCCCGAGCGGGAGCGCTTCTTGCTAGATCTTTCGGTTTTGTGTTTCCTGTCTCTGCTTCTGCTCCTTGACCGTTTACTCCTCTTTTCTTCCCTGTGTTTTCTATCCTCCTTATCTTCCTTGTGCCTCCTCTCTTCCCCCTCTCCTTTACTCCTCTTGTCTTTAGACCTCTCCCGATCTTTATGGTGCTCTCTGTCTTTCCTGCGACTACGCTCCCTCTCACTCTCTGCCTCCCTCTCTTTCCGCTTCTCTCGACTGGCGCTGCGACTCCGGCGTCGTTCCCTGGTCCGGTCTGGTGTTCTGGAGCGTCGTCTATCTCGGTCTCTCTCCCTGTCTCTATCTCTGTCTCTATCCCGGTCCTTTCCCTCCCGTTCTTTGCGCTGCCGATCTCGTTCTCGCTCCAGTTCACGGTCAAAGCTGGCGCTTTGTTTTTCTCTGTGACGGCTGCGACTCCGTGAACGATTTTGGGAACTCCTGGGACTGGGACTTTTCCTAGGTGTCCTGAACATGAACACAAATAAAAATATTAAACACAGCATATACAACTACGCTAGAACCCACAGGACACTTTGATAAATAGGAGAGAATGAGTGTCATTGTGAAACAGCAATACTATTAACTGCATTCAGATTAAATGCAAGTCAGAATCTGATATAGACAAGCATAACTCAGAGCAGAAATAAGAGCATTTCAATTCATTTTACCCTGGATATGTTTACAAACAAGGCACAATTCAACAGGAATTTCAGAAAGATTGTCTAAAATATAATGCTGTGTGACTATATTTGATACGACATTAATGTCGCAATACACAAGTCTGAGTAACTTTTCATTATGTGGTCACTACTGTTTTGTCTTGTTACAGATTGTTTGATATTTATTGTTTGGTATTTGTGTTTTTTTTTTACCCAAAAACATTGCAGGGTCCATCTACAAAAAACTGCCAATTATACCAGTGGTCATTTACTTCCAAGTATATAATCGTCCATGCCGATGAGGGGAGTCAAACAGGACAGAAAACAGCCTATTACTTCTAAATTACCATGTTTATGTAAAAATCTTTATAACATATTTGGACAACAGAAAACAGTACACAATTAACAAAAAAAAGACAATTCATGACCCCTTCAACAACACAAGAAATTAGTTGAGTTTAAATTCAAAAGTGTCCATTATATACAAACAATTACAAGAAAATTGCAAATGCCACATTGAATTAAACATTAAAGTAGAAAAACTGAAATGTTATTTTCTTGTAAAACATACGCCAGTAATCGGTTTTAATTACTGAGTAATTATGGTTGGTCTTAAATAGTTCGTTCAAAATGGCTGATCATTTAAATAAGCTGAAGTTAAAAAAAGCTGAAGAAGTTGCTTTGTTACATTGCCACTACCGTTCAAACAACACCACAAACACTGATCACCGCTGATCTGGTTAGCCAAATAATCTCATCCCAGTCACACACAAAGAATGTACCTGGAACGGCGCCTATCACCATGCCTTCCCGAATCGGCTGCCTCCTCTGCATCCTGCTCATCTTTTTGCGGGGGTTTACGTGGTCGGCTCTTCATGTGCTGGTCGATTGCTTTCTGCGCAGGAACAGGTATTCGTGGGAACAACGTTGAGAACCATTCCAGCTTGGTCAGAAAGGAGCGGAGCATCTCTCCGATTGTCATTACGCACCCTCCTCCAGCCTTCACATCCAACTCCTAATCACAAAAAACAAAGAGGAGCAAAACCATTAAAACTACAATCACAAACATAAAGAATACACTCAGACATGCACTTATCACATGACCTCTGGTATACAGGATAACACTAATAATTACACTTTACACTGTCCTGAATTAAATGCTTAATTTGTGATGACCAAATACTGAGTCTTCACCTCTGCTCTCATCTGACTTAATATTCAGTATTTACAGGTGCACAAAGTAATGTAATTTTGTTTGTCCACTGACCATAATATTGGATTTTATAGTAACAAATAATCAGCATATATAGAAAAGGAATTAAATCATTTAAATACCTTGATAACTAGCTAAAAAAGGTGCCATTTTATAATGGACCTTTAGTGCACCTTTAACATAAGTGGAAATCTTTCCTGGCTTTCTACTTGACTTTTTATAGAAAATACAGTTTATTATATAGATTTTCAATTGATCAAAACACTGCATGACTGAGCTTCAAAATAATTAGCTTCCACAACGTCTCTTACTATGCAATGACTCAAAATAGGTGCGATGCAGAGGAGGTTGTAGGTCAGCTGACATATATATGCTGTACAAGTGCGTGTGAAGGGGTGGAGTGGGTGGGTGAGCTTGTCTAACTGCACTCACGAATGCCAGCCAAGAGTGTGGAGCACACCCTATATCCAATCCACCCGCATCACAAGGGCCATCTGGGAGAGAGAACAGGGCAGTCAGCCAGAGACACACAATACCACCACCAAGCCTGGCAGCAATTTCTACTCAAAGCAAATTAGATCTTTTCTGGACGTTTAAAAAAAATGGATAATATATTACCAACTTGTTTACAGGTGAGAGTGGGCGTGCAGGAGCACAAGAGACGAGCCAGCACCCAGTAATGGATATCTGATATTTAATGTCAAACATAAATGTCTCTATGAATCACAGAAGCATGCTGCCATATACACACTTATGTGGGCTAAGAGAATATTGCATGCTATTTAACACATATAACCACAGAGGAATAACCATGGAACTTCACATCTGGTTTACCATTTGTTAAGAGTTTGTGCTGATCTCAGAACAGACATGGCATACCCAGTGAGATAAGAAACCAGTCATCTAAAGTCTTAGGTAAACTTGCCACCACACACACAGTTGTAACTGTATCTCAAGAAGAACATTAAGGCAAATGAGGTCAAAGGTTTAAGGACAGCAATGTGCATCACAATCAGCATTTGGCCTAAAACTTACTGGTTACAATCGGGTACATTAGAAATAAGAGAGAGATTAAGGCATTACCCGTGGTGACATACCTCCTCGTCGTCAAGGAACTCATCATACCAGTCCACCAAGTCAGAAGGAGGTTGAGTATACCTACAATACAGAGATTTGACATTATAATTGTGTATTCATGGAAGCCAGAAAATATGCATCATCCAAACAAATGTAGCTCGTCCTAAATATTTAAGTAATTACCAATACCATCAGATATACAGGAATTTGGGTACATCTGCTCAACATATTCATACTCCTTTGCTAAATTCAATGTAAAAATTTGATTATTCTAAGTAGTTCACCCACATGAACCTCTATAGCAGTGTTAAAAAACAAAACATGAAGTGACTTCTGAAACGGTTACAAAAAACTATTTAGATAATGTTATGTGTTCGGACTCATACCTGATGTACATGAAGCCCAGTGACCTGATATAGGGCGAATCTGTGTGAGTGATGAGACCCATCACTTGTTTGCGGGTCAGTTTCAGTGTAAACAGCTTATACAGCAAACAAAATGCAGTGGACACAATCCCACCCGTACCGACTCCTCGAACCTGCAAGACAAACATCATAAATCTTACAGCTAGACTTATTTCCTTTTTAAGTGAACCTCTCCCTTGTTTAATTAAAATGACAGAGGATGGGAGCATGAAGTCGAGGAGGTCTCAAGGCACGTACTTCTACTTACCCCTCCGCACATTCCCGTCTGCCCCGCGGTCTTCCTGCTGCCTTTTTCCCATGGCTCCATATGATTGACCTGACAAGGAAATCAGATGATTATAGAGGAAAAATACAGCTCAATCTAACCTTTTTTCAAACCTAGATTCTACAACTTTACTGTTAATATGCTACTTAAAGCTTACACTTTAAAATCAAGAACAGTGGGGGAAAAAAAAAAAGTTCACAATATTTTGAATTTTATTTATTTACATTAACAGTACAGGCTAACAGAAATATACAATATTTTCCATAGTAACAATAAAGGGCCATTCATACAAAGGACGATAACTTCTGGATAAAAGCATCTGCTAAATGATTAAATGTAAAGTTTAATTTAGTCCTTGTAATTCTATGAGAATAGGTAAGTTCACACCACAACTGTAACAACAAAGAGGAATGATATCGTAGGAATCACTCTCAGAACAATTAATTGTGACCCTGAACCACAAAAGCAGTCATAAGTTGCATGGGTATATTTGTAGCAATAGGCAACAATACATTGTATGTGTAAAATTATCGATTTTTCTTTTATGCCAAAAATCCAGAGGGTATTATGTTCCATAAAAACATCTTGTATATTTTCTTACCATAAATAAATCAAAACTTAATTTGTTTTATTAGAAATATGCACGGCTAAGAACTTCATTTGGACAACTTTAAAGGTGATTTTCTCAATATTTATATTTTTTTTTCAACCTCAAATTCCAGATTTTCAGATAGATGCATCTCGGACAAATTTTGTCCCATCCTAACTAACTGTACATTAATGGAAAGCTTATTTATCAGCTTTCAGATGATGTATAAATCTCAAAATATGGTTTTGTGGTTCAGTCATATTTCTCCAGCTTATGAACGACAAAAAGACACTGAACACTTAAACTGTGTCCACGACATATCTGCATAGCGGTCGTAATATTAGCATGTCCGCTGGTAAAAACACAAATATATGTAAAAATTATCTTTATAGTTATTGCTCTTAATGTGAACGGTCCTTAATAGTAGAAACTGCGGGTGCTAAGGTGATTTTCTGTCATCTACTCCATCTTAGGGACTTAGTCACTATTCACTTTCATTGAATGATATTCCATACAATTAAAGCTTATGGTGACGAAAGCTGTCATTCTGTTTAACTAAAGTAGCTTAATCTCACTGGTTTGGGTTATATGTTAATAATGGTTATGAGTTAAATGATGACAAATTTAGTTTTTGAGGTAACTAACGTTAACCATTCATATAACGTTAGGCATAGGTTATTTTGAACTAGTTAGCACAATTAGCATCCATAGACTAACACGGCCTAGGTCAGCTCACGTAAAACTACATTAAAACAAAAGACAAGTATTTAAAAACTTTTTAAGCCGACTAAGAAAAATAACAACCAATGAGCAATACTCGAAACTCCAATGTAACACAAATAAGAAAACCGCGGGCTTCACGCTCGTCGGCCCGGGTTCATTTCGCCACCTTGAAGTAAATCTCGTCCACCACCTCGTGGTACGTCTTGAGCTCGTACAGCTGGACCTTGAAGTATGGCGACGACAGGACGTTTGTCAGGATCATGGGGTTGAGGTTCATAGTCTTCTCGTTGCCCCATAACGGCAAGACGTTACCGTGTTTCCCGCCAGCCGGTTTGCTCACGGCCTGCTGCTGTTGTTGCTGCTGACTAACCGCCATGGCAGTTCCTTCACAACGCCATTAAACTAATAAACGAAAGAAAAACGAACGTTGCCCCTAACGAATATGGCGGCAACGCGTTCAACGAGGTGCGCGAGTGACAGTCCGACGTCTCTTAATTCATTCGAATTTGATTTTGGATCGTTTGACCGTATTCTCAGCGATTAGAAGACGCACGCGAAGCGTTCAGTTAACGTCACGCCGAGTAATGGGGACAAGATGGCGCACGGAAGAGGGGTGGCGGAAAGGGACGCAAGGCTGGGGTTGCCAAGTTGTCACAGTAAGATGCTTATTTTCTCTCTAGAAAGAAGAAACTGAGGAAATGCTTTAGAAAGTGTGAGTAACACATAATATGTTATGATTTTTAAAAACCATTAATAAAATATATATGTATTTCTGTGTGAAAATAAAAACAATGGGGTTCGTCTACAAGTGGAAAAAAGTTAATCGCTAACTGCTTTGCTTAGGAATATGTTTTACGCAGGACTTGGCAACACAATCCTCCTCCAGCGTGGTTTACTACAATGGCTTGTTACTTCTTCTTCTGTTGATTTTATATGGCGGTTGGCAAACCAACTAAAGGTGCATTTCCGCCACCTACTGGGTTGGAGTATGGAGCACTACTTGGTTAAAAAAAAAAAAATCTATTTGGCTATATCTTTTTTACCAGTTCTGTATCCTTTATAAATTTTAATACTTTCTCGTGTATTTCATACTTTGTTCCTTCTCCTAATATTTCCTTGAGTGAATAATTGGTTACACCCATATCCTTAAGTGACTGAACTAACTCAAGTCTTTCTCTATTGTATGCTATATACAATCTAGTAATATGTGCTTTACTGTTTCAGGATATCCACACTTATCACAATTACCAGTTTCATGTTTACCTATTTTATGTAGACTTTGGTTAAATGAAGTAGGCCTATGCCCAATACGTAATCTTGTTATTATCACATCATTTTTCCTATTATTTATAGTTGTTCTTTCCACCCCCACATTTCTTTGTATACTATACATGTGTCTTCCTCTTATTTCATTATCCCATATCCTCTGCCACCTCTTTTTCACTTTAGTCCCGATCAGCCCCTTAATTTCCGCTTTACTCATCTGTACTCTGATGTTGATCTCAGGATCTTTCAACGACTCCTTTGCCAATTTATCAGCTACCTCATTTCCCTTTACTCCGACATGGGCTGGAACCCACAAAAAACTCACCTTTATACCTAAATGCTTTATGTTATATAGCTTCTGTAATATTTCAATTAAAATATCTTGTCTTGCTAAAGATTTTCCACTTTCTAAACTCTGCAAAACTGATAGTGAGTCTGTACATATCACACTACTCTTAGGCTGCTTTTCTTCTATCCATTGTAAAGCCAATAACATGGCTATCAGTTCTGTTGTAAAAACAAATATATTATCTGTTGCTCTTTTTGATATTTTAATATTGTACTGAGGAATATATATTGCTGCAGCTGCTCTACCTGTTTTCGGATCTTTTGATCCATCTGTAAATATTTGAGTCATGTTGCTATAAGCTTGAATCATATATTGTTGAACGATTACTTTTGATGGCAAATTTGGTTCATTCTTATGCATCTCGTTATGTATGAATAGATCTATATCTGGCATTGGGAATAACCATGGGGGTATAGATGAAATTGCAACAGACGGAGCTACCTCTATCTCTGTTATACCTGTTTCCAGTGCCTCCTCATTTGCTACCCAGCCAAAACTCTTTATATTCCCATACTCCCAACAGTTTTCCAGTACCTTTTTAACTGGATGCCTTTCATCATGTCCTTTTATATTGATCCAGTATCTCATCCTTAACTTTCTTCTCCGAACTTCCAATGGCATTTCTCCCATCTCTACTTGAATAGATGGTACTGGAGATGTTCTAAATGCACCACAGCTAATCCTTAGAGCTTGAGTCTGAATTAACTCAATCTTTTTGAGCCATGTTTCTGATGCAGAGCTGTATACCAGACTACCATAATCTATTGCTGGTCTTATTAATGAGCTATATATTCTTCTTAAAGACTGTCTACTCGCACCCCACTCAACCCCGACTAAGCACCTCATTACATTTATTCCTTTTTTACATTTATCTATTAGCTTTTGAATGTGAATACCAAATGTTAATTTAGAGTCCATCCACATACCTAAAAATCTTAACATTTTAACTTGTTCCAATTCATGACCATACATTTTTATACTTATTCTACTATTTTTCCTCCTTTTTGTAAAACAAATTACCTGCGTTTTTGCAATTGAAAACCGGAAACCCCACTCATTTGCCCAATTTTCTACCTTATTTACTGCTCCCTGCAGACTTTTTACTACAAATATTTCATTTCTTCCCTTTTTCCATAGTGCACCATCATCTGCGTACAGTGACCTCCCTATTCCTGTGTCAATTTGTGTATATATATCATTAATCATAATGTTAAAAAGTATTGGACTACACACGCTACCTTGGGGAGTTCCATTGTCTATTTTATATATTTGTGAATATGTTGTCCCGATTCTAACTTGTATTGTCCTATTCAATAAGAAATCCTTTATCCAATCATACATCCTTCCGGTAATTCCCATTTTATCAAGTTTCATTAACAAACCCTCTTTCCATAACATATCGTATGCCTTCTCAATATCGAAGAACACTCCAACTACTACCTCTTTATTTACATGAGCCTTCCTTATTGCTGCCTCCAGACTAACTACTGAATCCATAGTGCTACGCCCCTTCCTAAAACCACTCTGGTATTGTGAAAATAACCCCTTTTTCTCAATAAAATATACTAACCTTGACATTACCATTCTCTCCATTAGCTTACATAGATTAGATGTCAGAGCTATTGGCCTATAGCTGCTTGGTTGAGCTTTATCTTTCCCTGGCTTGCCGATTGGTACTATGACCCCATGTTTCCACTCAGAAGGAAGTTTCCCTGTTTCCCATACGCTATTAAACAATCCTAGAATTGTATTTAATGATGTTTCTGATAAATTTTGTATCAATTCTACACAAATGTCATCCTTTCCTGGAGAAGTTTTCCTTACCCCTGAGAGTGCTCTCTTCATTTCATACATTGTAAACGCTGCCTCTATTACACTACCTGAATGCCCTTTTTTTTCTAAAATATTTGGATTTTCTCTAATGCGTTGTCTCCTGTGTCTTCTCATTTCCTCAGAAATATTCTCATTACTATGCACCTTCATAAATGTAATACTTCTACTTTTTCTTTATCTGAAACTGCTGATTTTTCTTTATCTATTAAAACTGGAATGCTACTATAACTCTGAATTCCACTCATCTTTCTAATCATTCCCCATATTTTATTAATTTCAATATCTTCACCAATACTTTCACAGAATTCCCTCCAATATTTTCTCTTAGCTATTCTTATTACACGTCTCACTTTTGCTTGTGCTCTTTTATAGTTTTTTTAAATCATTAAAATTAATACTTTTTCTTACTTTTCTAAGAGCTTTATTTCTTATATATACTGCTTCACTACATTCCTCATTCCACCAAGGAACCACCTTTTTCCTATTTCCAGACTTCTTTTTTCCTACTGCTTCTACCGCTGCCTTCCGAATTGCTATACAAATATTCTTATTCAACTCATCAACATCATCTATTTCTCCCAGAAAACCCTCCAAATACACTTCACTAATCTCCTTAAATTGCTCCCAGTTTGCCTTTTTAAATGCCCAACTTTGAATTCTCTCTACCTTTTCTTTTTGAATATCTATACCTATTTGACATAATATTGGAAAATGGTCGCTTCCTATATTGTTGTAATTAATTACTTTCCAAGTACTTTGCCGTGCTAAATTATCTGACATCAAAGTTAAATCTATAGCGGACATCTTTCCACTTCCAATATCTATTCTAGTGCCCGACCCATCATTTATACACACTAATCCTCTTAAATCTAACATTTCTTCCACTACCAATCCATTATGATCTGTATTTTCACTCCCCCACAAAGTATTATGAGAATTAAAATCTCCACACCATACCATCTTTTGTTTACCGTTCTCATCTATTTTTTCCAAATCTCCTATATTTAGTTTCTTACATGGATTATAAAGATTCACTATTTTTATACTTTCTGATCCTTCCCATATTTCAACTACTATTACCTCGTGTTCCTCATTAATCTCAAAAATTCTGTATCCTATATCTTGTTTTATGAAAGTTACTATCCCCCCTCCATTTCCACCCGGTCGGTCTCTACGTATTGCGATATATCCGAATAGTGTAAAATTAAGACATGGTTTTAACCAAGACTCCTGAATACATATTATATCTGGGCATCTTTCTTGTTTAGATATAAAGTTCTTAAATTCCTGTCCGTTTGCAATCAAACTTCTTGCGTTCCATTGTAATATTATTAAAACCATTACAAACCTCCACTACATGCTGTCTGGGTGTTTCCTACCTGTATTTTTAGTTTTTCATTGATCATCTTCACATTGATTCCCTCTATCTCCAAATACTTTTCTGCTGCTCTCACTATTATTTTAATTCTCTCTGTCCGACTTTCCGTTTGCGCGGAGCAATTTACCACTTCAACTATAAATGCTACAAAAGACACTTTATCAATCTTCATTGGATCCTTCTCGTTCTCTTCTATGCCTTTGTTCATTACCTGAGGTGCAGCTTTCCTAATTTCTTTGGTCTCTGTTTCCTGTTCCACTTTCTTCAGGGCCTCAGCATATGTTAATCCCTCTTCCACTCTTACATTTTGAATTTTCAGGACTTTTTGTCTCGCTTCACATCCTCCATATCCTGCTCTGTGATCTCCCCCACAGTTACAACATTTGAGATTTACTCCTTGTTCGCATTTACCGTAATCGTGCTCTCCTCCGCATCTTGCACATCTTTGTTTCCCTCTACAAACTGCCGCAACATGGCCAAATCTTTGACATTTAAAACATCTTAATGGGGGAGGTACATATGGTCTAACCATATAACTCATGTATCCTAAATATACCCTTTCAGGTAATTTATCCTCATCAAAATGTATCATCACAGATAAACTGTCCTTCTTTTCTTTGTCTTTGACATACTGAAGTCTTCTTACTTCCTTCACTTCTGCTCCAGAGATATTCTTTCTGTTGTCATGTCAGTCGGGATTCCTGTTATTACTCCTCTTACCCAATTTTTCTCTTCTGGAATTGAACTTTTCACTTTTTTCCCCAGCAACGTTTTCATTCCTAATGCCCTTTTCTGTTGCTTGTTATCTTTACAAAATAATAACAACTTACCACCCCTCATCATTTTTGCATTATCAATCGGCCCTATCTCGTCATTAATTGCTTTAGTTAATTTCAGCGGATTAATTGCAGATTCAGATACGAATTGTATCATTACCTTATAGTCCTCCTTTCTTCTCCTTAACTGATGTCTTCCCTTGTCACTATCAGAATCCGAATTCTGTCCCCAGTTTGGTTTCCTTTTTCGATTTTCAACTACCTTCCATTCATTACCTCCATTTCCCACGCCTGACACTTCCTCCTCCATTTCCGGATCGCTTCCGGAATCACCTTCGTTTCCTACCATGCGTACTCCACTATCAACCCAGCTGTTGCCACCACCTGTCCAAAACGCGAAAAGTCAGTCTAATGCCTGAAGTCAAGAACACTGGAGACCGCGTGCGTTTAACCTCCAGATTCAAATGGCTTGTTACCTGACAGCAGATGTCTTACATAGTCCATATAAATATTGTTGAAGGCGCTTATGTTTTTCCATGATCTTGGTGTTGTGTGGCAGTAACACTCCAAATTTAAGGCCAAGGCTGCATGTTTTTAAGATGTGTTTATTTTGATTATGGAACATGTATTTTAACTTAATATAATAAATAATATACATGTAAACTGTGCATCGCCAGTTCAATTATAACAAAATGTATTTTAGATGTGCAAAGACAACTACCCAGCATATAATATATTTCTTAAAATGGAACTTATTACAGTGGAGCACATGTATGGCATGTTGAATTTTGTTTAAAAGCATTTATGTATTTTGACCTTTATGATGAAATGAAACATCAGATATCATAAATCTTTATTTCTTTGACTTCAGTTTTTCTATAGTTTGACAGTTGTCGCTATCAGAAAGCCTGAACACATAAATTAAATTAACGTTTTTGCCTTGTATACATTCTTAAATGTATTACAGTTTTGTAATCTACAATATGAAATCTGATAAACCGCCCTTTTGTATTACCCTTTAAAATTGGCATATTCTTTTAAACACATTTTTGCAGTAATAAACTATAAAATATCCCACATTTACAAACCCCTTTCAAAAAACACAACAACATTAAATAGATCCTAAATACGTCTTCTACGTCTCTCCTTAGCTGAAAAGGAATGCCATGGATTATGCCATTTCAACAAAAAGTCCACTATTTGCAACGTCCATCCCCGTGCAACTTGTGCTCGAGTCTTGTTTATGATGACAAAATGCTGACAGCACTAAAATGGGATCTTAGAAACTGACTAATTTGTGGGTCATTTTGACTGGGTGTTGAACCAAGAGTCGCTTACAGTACAGACCATCTTAGCAGTCATCCGTTTACTGTACATTTTAATTTGATCATTATGCATGGTCTCACAAAAAGACAGATATATGATTTCAAGTTGTCCACTTGAAATCAGTAGTAAATTAGTATACTTTTTAAATATTTTTTGAAGTGCATCAGTCCGTGTCAGTGGCCCTGAATCTGTAACACATCTTTTTGGTTCCACCAGTTGTTCCAAGTCTTTTTTAAAGTGTCTGTGAGAACTATATCTATCCATTTTTGGTAAAAGAATACCAATCCCAAGTATTTCCTGTTACTCTGAGCTTAAGCAAAGCTTCTGTCTGTCTTCAGGGCTTTACCACTAGGTGGAGCAATGATTGCACAAATTCCTAGAGCCCATGTGTCAGGAGACCAATATAGAACTGCTACTTGTGATCGAAGACAACTGCTGTCCTCTGGTTTGACACAGGATATTACATCACCTTACCCCACGGACATTCAGTCTAGCGTTTTATAACAACCTGTTCAAAAGCTCCTGCACCAACCCTGAATGATTGAAAGAGAGAGACAGAAGGCATTATATTACATTATATTACATTACAGAATTACATTACCACAGTCTGCAATTTTATGATGTTGTCAGAGCTCATGTAACATAATATCTCTCTGTAATCTGCTTCTTATAATGCAAAACACAATGAGCATGTATCACACAAGGACGGCATAAGCGCACAATGCAAGTTGCCAGCGGCGACCTTGGGGCTGGGAAAGTTACATAATATAACTCACATGGTGTGCTGAGAGCCCAGTGCAGTGCTGCCTCCTGGCCCAACAAATAGTCGCAGACCCTCCTCTGCAACACACATACATATTTAGACATCATTCAGTTTGTACAAAGGCTTGGGGGGGGGGGGGGGTTAAAATAAACAAATAATAGACATAAATTAGTGCTGTCAAACGATAAATCGCGTTTAATCGCATCCTAAATAAAAGTTTTTGTTGACATAATAAATGTATTTGTGTGTGTATTTATATTAACTAAATATACACAGTGCATACACATATATTCTATAAACAAAAACTTTCATTTTGAATGCGATTAATCGTGTTTAATCGTTTGACAGCACTAATATAAACCCTCATATCAACTGGTGAATGATAAAAAGGGCAAAAACCTCCCTAATCATTTAAAGAGTAAAAGCGTTAGCAAACATGAACTAATAAGATGTTGGAAAAGATGTTGTGGCAACTAAAGTTGCTGTCTCTAAGGTCTATCAGTGAATCAGAGAGAGAGAGAAGAGGGGAAATTTAACTACTGTATCTGTTTGTTTGAGACAGTAGTAGTAACCATAGTAAACATTCATCTTACAAAGCCACAATGTGTTGCATATTAAAGTGCAACTGAGCATCTGTGGTAAAACACAACTCAGAATTTCCTTATCCAGAGTTTGCGTCTTATGAATGCATTGAGCGCCAACTATGGGACAGTGGAATACAGTGTGCTGTGATATGAAGGTCTGTGTGAGCTGGTCATATATGACGTTCCCATTTGTGTCTACTTGGCTGTTGACCACAGCCTGGTGTTTTGGAAGTGGAGATGATGTTTAAATTTAAACTTTTTATCAGGGAGGTTGCTGTTCAAAATACACTTGTAGAAGCAGATGTCATTACCGTAGATGTGTGTGTGTGTGTGTGTGTGTGTGTGTACATTTTCTTTGGCAAGTCGCAATATAGTCTTGGTACATTTTTAAAGGAAAAAATAATAGAATGATTTCTGAAAGATCATATGACATGAAGACTGAAGTAAGGATGCTAAAAATTCAGCATTGCCATCACAGGAATAAATTGCATTTTAAAAATATGGTCAGACAGAAAACAGCTATTTTAAATTGTAAAAATACTTCACTGTTTTTACTGTATCTTTGATCTAATAAATGCAGCCATGGTGAGCTTTAGAGACTTCTTTTAAAAATATAAAAAAATCTGGCCAGCCCCAAACTTTTGAACAATTGTGTATATCTTCATATTGCATCCAGCTGTGCTATTTCAAGCGAGCACATAAAATACATTTTTACATGATATGGCTTATAAACATCTGAACTGTAAATGCTACATGCATCAATGTGCTCTCTAAATACTACCTTCATTACTGGAGTCCAGTATGCTGTGGCTGAAGTCTTGGCCCTGTAGGATTGTCTCGATTATATCATCAGCATCCACTCTGGTAGCATCCACTCGTTTTAGCTGAGACTCAACCGAGTCCTGTTTTACAGGGTGCCTGAAATGCAAACATACAAAAGAAGTACACTTTACTAAAAGATTTTTCTAGATTTTGCAGGAAGAGCTAATGCACACACGTTTACCTGTTGGCTGTGATCCCACTGTGGGATGGTGTGGCTAAGTGCTGGGGTAAAGGTGTGCAGGCATGTGTGCGGGACTCTCTGTCCTCACTGGGTTCTGGTAGGCTGCCAATCCCAGTGGAGGCACTCCCCACAGACAAGTTCCTCCTATGAGAGAGCTCCGTCAGGCTGGAGGAGCGTGAATTAGCCGTGCTGTAGCCTACAAGAATGTCCAGACTGATCAATTTATTTATATATATATATATATATATATATATATATATATATATATATATAAAATGCAAAAAGTCATAGAAGAAAAAAAAACAGGAAAGCAAAACATCTGGTGTGAATGAACAGACCGGAAAACTTGGACTGCTGGCTGGCGTAACTGGCTGTTCTTGAGTGACTACACTTTCCCATTTCATCTGGAACAGAACCATGACTGAAGCAACTTTTTCTTAGGTTTTCTAGAATAAAATAAATAAATTAAAAAATCAGTGGAATGTTACCATCATTGTGAAATTTGGAATTGTTGAAATGCGAAGGGGACTTTACTAGGTTTTTAAGAAAATGAAATATACCAATGCAGTCAAAAGTTTGGAATAATTATTCAATTTTTTAAAATAAATAAATCACATTTTAAAGTATTTAAATTGCTTATGAGCATAAGAGACAAAAACCAAAAAAAAGCATATTATTCCAAACTTGGCCGGTGTATAGGTAGTGATTTTGTGTGAGGATTGTGGAGGTACCTGTACAGATTTGAGTTGCACTCTGTGTCTCTGCTCTTCTGTCCTCATCTAGACATATATCTATTTCTCCTGGAAAACCAATGGTCATTGCAGTGGATGGAGGCCTGGAAGAGTCAAAATATCTTCATTAAAAACATATAAACATACAAAAACATAACAAATGTTCAAAATAAAACATTGCTCCATATACAAAATCACATAATATATTTTCTTAACTTAAACAGTAACTTAAATATTATTTTTTTTATTTAAAGAAATGTATTTAGATATTTAAACAAATTCAGGCTCCTAATTCTTTACTTGTGAGGCTTAATATTTAGAGGGGAAAAAAACACATGAAATATTTCTAATTCAGTGTTTAACAGAAGAAAGTCAGTCATACAGGTCTGAAAAAATAAGGTTGAGTAAATGCTGACAGAAATGTGTATTTTCTGTGTGAATCATTCTTTTAATAAACTGAACCCAGCCAGATCATAGAGAAGGAATAATCTATAAAACACAGATTTCAGAGGATATTAATCCATAAAGTACTAATCTGGCATTTCACTTGGTTTTAGTGCCTCTAAAGCAACACTGACATAAAACTAGAATGCACCAGCCAGAGCTAAAAGCACTCGAAGTGCAGTATGAGCTTTCCCACACACACAAACACCCCGATAACACTTCTGCAGGATCCACAAACACACACTCACCGGGAAACACCACCAAACACTTTGATTTATGAGTGCGCATGGCTATTTTTGACAACCATTCACAGTGAAGCAATGATACAACTCTCATTAGAGCACGATTCACACACACACCTCTTCATGGAGGTTTATTTATCACTCATTTCAGTTGCTAATCCACTGTCACAACACTGTATGTGTTGTTTTAATGGGACATTGTGTGCTAGTTTGCTTACGTAACAGGAAGCACACCTTCCTGCTGTGTGAAATGCTGAAGTGCTGTGTGAAATGATTAATATTACCCCCTCTAAATGTCAGGATAAATGTCAACTATTTCAACATGCATGCAAACGCATCCACACACTTATTTCAATATACTAGAAATACTAGTGCATCTGAATATAATCAGACCTGCTTAAAGTGAGAGGGCAGTGAAAAAAGAAAACACATTCGTTTTTCTTCACAAAAATAAATACTTAATGTTAATTATTGTTCAGAAATGTGATTACTATTTTTATTATCAACAACCTTCCTATTACCGGTGTTGAATAATGTAACATTTTTCCTTATTGTGCTACTTCTAATACTTATCATTCAGAAGAAACACACCCAATATGCTGATTTTCTACTCAAGAAACATTTATTATTTTTAATGTTAAAAACAAATGTGCTTCCTATTATTTTTGTGGAAACCATGATGCTGACCTCGACTAAGAATTTTTCTGGGTGACTAGTAGTCGTTCATTTTAAGCATAAGTCGACTAATTGTACGTTTAATAATAAACTATTTAAATCATTATAATGAACATTTAATTGCCTACATAGCCTTTTTGTTGTTATTGTGAGTGCGACTAAGCAACTAATAAAATATTGGTCGACCGAGCCTTTTCTGGTCGACTAACGGTTAAATGACTATTAGGGGGCAGTCCTACATCTTATTGAGGATTCTGTAGTCTTTACTGTCACTTTTGATCAACTGAATTGAATGAAAGTATAATTTCTTTTGAATATAAATCTTACTGCTTACTTTAGAAGGTTGAGTTAACATACAGTACCACCTTAACTAATAATTAGAGGTTTCAAGCTAAACATCACCAGGAAGTGGTTGAACAGGACTTCCTGTGTTCATGCAGTCCTAGACATTGGTGTCAGAAAAACACTGGCACAAGCACTCTGGCACAGATGCATTGACACGCAAAACAAATACAAAGGCATCACTGACGGCAGCTGCGTCGGCTATTGTTGCACAGTTTCAAGGTCATTCTGAGCTGCTGGGTTACTCGACCAGCGTGGTCTTTCTGTATCACTTGTTGTTAAACTTAAATAAACTAGACTGGAGACCAGCATCCAAAACATATGCTGGTCTTTTCAAAAGGAAGCAGATTTTAGATTTGAATATGAAAATCAACTTTTTAAAATCTATTCAAAATTAAGGGACAACTTACGTTTTAAAGCAAGGATCACCTGACATTAACTGCATACTGATTATCACCTAGACAAAGAGAGAGAGGTGGTGAGCGGTTACATAAACGTACAGTATGAGATATAGCAGACTGTATTTTTGCTTAATAGCCCTGAAAACATTAAGATACCCATAAATGCACAATATACACATAAATTAATCAATTCTAATAAATATATAGCATGAGGTTGATGCTTTTTTCTCAAATTTAAGGACATATACACATTTTTTATTTTTTATTTATTATGTTAAGTGTCTCATAAAGCAGAATTGATTTCTATTTGATGTTTACTATTATTTTAACTTAAAATATGATTGAAAAAAGTTTGATTAATATTTTATATTATTAACATATAATACTGAATATATTAATATAGTGAAATAATAATGATGATTAATATTATTAATATTACATATGATGTGAGTACCACTGTTGAGTGTTTTTGGTGCCATTTCTCAGCAAACCCCATATTAAAGAATCTAAAACGTTTACTTATACTATTATGTTTAATAGTCTCAAAAAGAAGAACCAATTTTTTATTATTGTCACTTCAGCTTTTCAACTCAATGGCAACTTAAAATATAGTTTTAAAAATAAAAATACAGCATAATATGCATTTAGTTATTATTAATATTAATAATAACAGTCATTAACAATGCTTTTTTTCCACAATATTTATTTACTATTATTCTTATTATTATATGGTTAAGATATTTTATTATATTGTTATTCTTAAGAATATTATTATATAATAATATTCTTAACAATTTATAAATAATAACTATTTTACTATTTTTTTTACTTTAACTATTTTAAGGGCCCAATAATCAGCAAACCCAGTATTAAAGTATCAGTTAGAAAAGTGTGAATATATATAATATAATATAAAGTCCCATATATAGTGTAAAATAACTTTAATGCGAAACATGACTTATTTCTATAATAAACGTACAAATATGGCATCACGTGTGTGTCTATATGTTAATGGGTTGCAGTGATGCAAGTTAAAATGGTCCGTTCATGTGTGTGGCTCTCTACTACAGCTATAAATGTGCAGTCCTGTGAAATTTTGGGTGCCCTGCGATCAGCTCCAGGCGGAGGTGGAAGGATACAGGCCTGTGGAATTCTGGGGGCGCTGTGAACAGCTCCAGGCGGAGGTGGGGGTAGTGGATTGGAAAAAACAGCGCAACACAGGCCGAAGCATGCCACACATGAAGTAACACAACACCACACACAGATCTGAGGAGACACGCCCCTCACCCCTCAACTGTGCTTCTTCATTATAAAGTTTTCTGTTATGTATGTGTGTTTGTACCTTCAGTATAGAGTTGTCCTGACGTGTGTTTTTGGTGTTGTATCCCTCCAACAGGCAGTGCCGTGTGGTGCTTCCTGAACCGGCAAACTCAGCCAAGTTTAAATCAGCAAACCCAAGCTGTGTGACACACACACTGTATCAGTGCCAGTGATCTGACAGAAAAAGTCTTCATAATCCACAGATAAACTAAGCTTACCTTTGCAAATGTCTTCCCACCTTTAAGCTCCTTCATAAAAGAAAAAACAAAAATCAAAAACCTCACCCAATCCAACTACATTTGAACAGAAACAAACAGCTTAGAGCCCAATTTACAATAAGGATGTTCGATGTTGGGGGGTAACGCATTACAAGTAACATGAGTTACGTAATCAGATTACTTTTTTAAGTAACTAGTAAATTAATTACATTTTAATTTGCAAGGAAATATCTGAGTTAACTTTTTTTTCTTTGCAACTGAGCTTCGATGATCCAATTCAACCATACTAAGCAAAAATGACACATTTGTGTTTCATTTTTGTTATTGCTGAATATTCATATTCTTCATGCAGTTTGTTTGAGCTGCGCTCTCTACTGATCAGACATGAATTTACATTTATTTCTGCCTGAGGCATTTTTATTTCACTTTTATTGTGAGATGGCTTTTATATTTGTAAAATAACTACTTTTTTATAATAAAAACAAACAAGCAACTCTTAAAAATGTATTCAAAAGTAGCATACTTTCCATAAAATGTTAAGTAACATAAGTAACTTTTTTTTATGGGGTAACTCAATATTGTAATGCATTACTTTTAAAAGTTACTTCCCCAACACTGAGGATGCTAAATCATACCTTTCTTACAGACACCCGAAAAACACGTGGATCCAACACCCCTGTCCCTGCATTAGCACTCATCTTACATAAGAAGGAGAATCTTTTCTTCCATTTAACACAATTCACCAGAACTGGCTCTCTGCAGGAGAAAGCACAGGAAAGATCATGTAGATAGTGAAGACAGAAAGACTGAAACAGACTGAAAGATTAAATGACAGACAGACTGATAGATTAAATCTGAATACAGTGTTTACCATCTTTGCCTCAATAAACAATGAAATCTCTATAAACTCTATCATTACCGCTGTTATTAGGGAAAGTGGTTTAGACAAAGCATTTATCAAGGCAGATCTGAATAAAAACCCACATTAAAATGTCTACAGGGAGAGGATTACTTTGTTACAATGTCTGTTACATCATGTTTATTCTGATTGTGAAATACTGTGCATTCTGTAAGTAATATTTCTGAATAATATTTGTTTTTCACTGACTTTGTACGTGTTTTTCCTGAAAACAAAGATACACTAATGCCAAGTAAAACTTCGGCTGTGGTGTTTATGCGGAGGAACGTCTGGAATTCCGACAGATATGGAATGTAACCGTTTTGTAAAATGCAGACTAACGGTACTGTTGCCACAACAAGTCCAGCCTCGACGGTTAGAGGAAGGAAAGCATTAGCTAATCAGTCAAAGCCCACTTCTGCCGACCTGTTGAGCAGAACACCCCCCTCTCATTCATCTCCTGCCAAAATACACGTTCCTCTATAACAAAATCATCTGCAATGTTTCAGAAAATGTCTCGATGTCAGTTTTATGCGCGTCTAGGTTAACGACGTTAATTGAGCCAAAAGAAAGGCACCACGTGAACATAAAACAAGCACTGCTTGTCAACTGTCATTAAAAACCTTTGATCATCTCGAACTCATTCATCATCAATCAGGCAACCGAATGAAAATAAGTCAATTATTTCAAGATTAAAAAGGCTTGATGTTCTTGATCACTCATAAAATATATTCAGCATCAGAAATACATGTATTATTTAACATTATTTCATATTAATATTAAATAGGGTTACATCTGGACATTTATTTAAATATATACACACATACACACCTTTCACTTGAATAAAATAATAAAAGAATATAATATACTGGATAAATTGAGTTGCTGTAACCTCGAAGACTCATCTGTGAAGCCTCCGTCCGTCAGTCGAACCTTGCAGAACAGAACTCCATTAACGTAAGGGACAGACGACAGCTCCTCCAGCTCCACATCAACTTTAAACTTGAACCTCTTCTTCCTCATCATGATGAAAGCCATTTATCGAATATGTATAGGACGACAGAATGGCTGCTATACTCCACGAATGGGATTTCAGGAGCAGCAGAACCCGAACGCTCAGACGAGCCTCTGTGGTGTCGGTGTGTCTGCGGGGCGGTAGTTTTTTAAACGCTGCTGTGTGAACTGAATTGAACTGACAACTGACGACATTTTAAAATAAAAGCCCTTCCAAAATATATCATGCTTACAATTAGACAGAATGAGTTTATAACATTATTTATTTGAGTGAATTAATAACGTGTTTTTATAGCAATGGAATCTAAAATAATTTATTAGTAATTTATTTTTAATTTATCTTATGGCTAATATGGAGATCGAGGAGGAAAACACGTACATTTTATTCAGAAGACCTATGCTATTTCAATAATAATAATAATAATAATAATACATAATACATAATAATTATATATATATATATATATATATATATATATATATATATATATATATATATATATATATATATATATATATGCACACGTGTGTGTGTACAATATAATTTCAGAATTTCATAGATTGATATAATTATTTTAGAATATAAAAATACCCATTTATATTTCTGTGTACATTTGTAATTGTTTTTTTTTTTAATATATGTCAATCCAAAGAGGGCTTTTGTGGGCGAGTCTTGAAAGACCAGAGAGAGAGAGAGAGAGAGAGAGAGAGAGAGAGAGAGAGAGAGAGAGAGAGAGAGAGAGAGAATGAGAGAGAGAGAGAGAGAGAGAGAGAGAGAGACAAGGTGAGTTTGGAGGACTCCTACTGGTCGATGCCGTAACATGACCATTCTGCTGTCATTAAGGATCTTTTTCTATTGGCCTCCATAACTCTGTTTCATCCTAATTTTTAGGTGAAGGAAAAAGGAAAATATTAAGGTAAAGGTAGATAAAGGAACATAATTTCATATTAATAGAGGTAGGTACATTTTATTCTCATGTGACACGGCATGGGACAATACAATTTTAAGAAATTAAATAGTTGATCACATGACGTGATAGCGGTTAAGAAAAAGTTGAAGTTGGAGTTTTATTTGCGTTTATAGGACCTTTTAATTTATGGACTATTTTATACTTCTTCATTGCACCAACATTAAAACATACCTATAAAGAATATACAGCATATAAAAGGAAGTACAACACAAGATATAAATAACTATTAAGAAAAATACAAAATACAAATACAGTTTAAAACATTATGGCCCGGTTTCACAGACAGGGCTTAGACTAAGCCAGGATTAGACCATAGATCAATTAGGACATTTAAGTAATTTTTATAAACATGCTTAGAAAAAAACATTACCGATGTGCATCTTAAAACTTAAAAGGCACTGATATATTTTTAAGATCAGTCAGTGCAAGTTTATTTCAGTGGAAACAGCTCAGACTTACATTTTAGTCTAGGACTAGTCTTAAGCCCTGTCTGTGAAACCAGGGGCAAATATACCTACCTTGCTGCGTGGAGTATAAGGAAAATTCATAAATATATGTAAATCGAGTTTGCATAAACATCACTTCATTCTTAGCAAACACTGTATACTGTACCGTAGAGGAATTATTGTTGTGCATTGATTCAGTTTAACTTAAAACGTTATTGATTGCTAAATCAACTTTCTGTTCGCGTGAGCAAACTAACAGTCCACCAGAGGGAGGCAAATCGTCACGAAAGCATAGACTGCTAAACCGTGAACACAGATTACAGAATTACCGAATTGCTATGGATCATACTTTGAAATTTTTACTAATGCAATTTGAATAGTTGAAGTTGATCTGCGACTTAAGTATGCTTTGAAACTTGCAGTCTAACATTACAGTGGCAATTATATACAGTAATATAATATACAATCAGGCATATGTATGTGTATATACACGCACACACACACACACACACACACACACACACACACACACACACACACACACACACACACACACACACACATATATATACATACACACACATACATATATATATATATATACACACACACACACACACAATAAAATATTAAAAGTTTTATTTGTAGAATTTTTCATATTATTTTGCAAGTAATAATATGTAATATGTAAACTTTTTCACATTTATATCTTTATTTAATCAAACTACATTGTTGTCTTTGTCAATGAAGTACTTTATACGCTTTGCAAATAATGTAATGCTTACAGTAGTATAAGTAAAGCGTTGACTCTGACGGGGGTGGGGGATGGGAGAGAGAGAGAGAGAGAGAGAGAGAGAGAGAGAGAGAGAGAGAGAGAGAGAGATTTCTGAATGATTCCACATGCTGAATGAAGTCAGTGACACTCTAAGTGAACGGGACGCAGCGACGTTTTTCCCTTCTCGGTTTGGGAAGGAAGGTCTCACTACAGCCGGTGCAGCATGTGAAAGTCCAACACAGGCGACTTTTTTCTTTTTACACATTTTGCAGACAGTCTCTGATCATTAAGCAATTCCACCGCACTGATTTCTTCACTGAAATGCCGTCATGCCCCGCGTGAATGTCAGCTGGATTATTACGGTGCTCGCGGTGGAGCTCGCGACACTGTCCGCCGCGCACGCTCACAGCTGTCACGAGGTGAAAACGGCGTTTCAGGTGCGTCAGATCGGTCAGCTGAAATGGGTACCGGAAACACCTGCTACAGGTGAGTAAAAACGCCACGTGCAACCGTTTGTAATCCTGGTGAAGAGCGGTTTTTGTAAATGCTATTGTTGTTTGACTGAAATATTTCTCATTGAAGTTTAATAGTTAATTAGGTGTTTTTGCTGAAATAACTGTATGGTTGTGGTCACTATGGAAAATATTTATATTGTGGTGCAACAACCAGCTGCTTTGGGTCCTGTTTCATAGCACGTTGCCTATATTGTTTCATAGCACGTTTTAATGATGAAAGGCAATATTTAAAGAAATAGAAAACCCCAAAACGAAAATCTGCTTTAGAAAAAAAAGATTTTCCAAGATGTAGATGAGTTTGTTTTTTTCATCTGAGCAGATCTGGAGAAATGGAGCATTACATCACTTGCTCACCAACTGATCCTCTGCAGTGAATGGGTGCCGTCAGAATGAGAGTCAAAACAGCTGATAAAGCATCACAATACTACTCATCACTACTCCAGACCATTATATTCCATCATGTTTTTTACTTCAAAACATTACTTCTGGCTAAAATATGAGCCATCTAGAAATGAAAATTTTCTTTCTTTCTTTTGAGCACAAAAATATTTCTTAAACAAGTGCTATTAAACCACAAAGAAAATCTTTCAAGGTAACTATATCTCAAAGGTTGTGTCTGAATCATTATTTTAGCTGCACTGCCCAGGGACTCATCCATTTCTAGTCCTGTCAGATTCGTTCCAGTGTAACTGGAATTCCAGTGTTACTTTTGCATCCTAAAAATTCCCACAGTGCGCTGTTAAAAACCATCAGCTGCTCACTATATTTACTTACAGGAAATGTTTTCATGTCTCTGCATGTTTGGCACTGTACTTTTGAAAGCTGAAATGAAGATACATGCTAAACAATCTCTGGTTGCATACCAATATGCAAAGCATGATTAGATTGATTCCTAATTAGTATGAAGAGTTCAGTTGTTTAAATATATATGATATGATATAACCAATATTTTCATCAAGTTACCATTGGAATTCAAGAATATTTTATTTATTTATTCCTGTCAGGAAAATGTAATGTAATCATCTTACATTTAATGGGTTTTAGAAGTTTGTTTATTTATTTATTTTTTTACCCAACAAAGTTTATTTGAATGCCCATGTGTGCTGTAAGGCTCTGGATTCTGCACTAAATAATATGTCTTGGTAAACTTCAGACAAGGATCGTGTCAGGTTAAGGGAATCAGTGTTGACAGATGTATTCAGCCAGCTGCTTTGATGCATGACTCAGCGAACAGGAGCGAGTCCTGCTGGAATGACACTGCTCCAGCTCACGCGGGTCTAGAGTTCTCACAGTACTTGAACTCACACCCAGGTCCGGTTCTCCTATGACAGGGTTGTCCATCCTGCTCCTAGAGATCAACCTGCATAGTTTAGTAATCAAATACTAATCATACACACTTGAACCAGTTCGTTGAGGTCTTTAGGGTCACTTGGAAAGGTTACTGGGTCTAAAACACAGGCCAGCTTGACGATAGTCAGTCATTTGCTCTATCTATCTATCTATCTATCTATCTATCTATCTATCTATCTATCTATCTATCTATCTATCTATCTATCTATCTATCTATCTATCTGTCTAGCTGTCTAGCTGTCTAGCTGTCAAGCTGTCTAGCTGTCTGTCTGTCGATCGATTGTTCATTCGTTTGTTCATTCTATCAAGGTTTATTTCTATAGCACATGTAAAAACCACAATTGTGTATACCAAAGTGCTGTACATATACAAATAAAGTAAATATAGAGATTCAGAGAGTAAAACGAAAACACACACACACACACACACACACACACACACACACACACACACACACACACACACACACACACACACACACACACACACACACACACACACACACACACACACAAAACACATAATCAATACAAAAACACATTAAAATACACAAACATACATTTTATCCAAAAGCCAAGGAGTAAAGATAAGTCTTCAGGCAGGATTTAAAACAGGAAAGGAAGGCACAGATCTAATGTCCAGAGGTATGCTGTTCCATGGTCTAGGGCTGGATACAGAAAAAGCGAAAAAAAAACCCTGAGGATTGCTGATAGCTGAGAAGTTCCGACAAGTATGATGGAATAGAACATTTGACGCTTTATACAAAAGTTATACATTCTTAAAATGGAACCTATGCTGCACCGATAACCAATGAAGAGATGCTAAGACTGGAGAAATGATTTCTGTCCTCTTAGGACCAGTCATCAGCTTCGCGGCTGCGTTCTGGACCGATTGCAAACAATTCAGTGATGAATGATTGAGACCCATATAAAGTGCATTGAAATAATCAAGTCTGGATGTGATTTAACTGCGCAGCCCTTTAAATCTGGATAGAACAGTTAGTACAACAAAAATGCTGCTCAACTTGTGTTCATCTTCAGTTCTCTCTTCACAGCAGTTCAGTCAGTGTACTGTTTGAGTAAATGAATTACTCTGCGATATTGGTTTATTTTGACTTAAAATAATTTGTGGATTAATGCTTCGGTTAAATTAATTCGCGAACTGGACATCAATAGTACAAAGGGAAGAGATATTGAAACGTAGTATATTAAATCTGTGCGTTAGTTTAATGAGCCTTTTTTTTTAACAGTTTTAAACCTCAGTTACTATGCGCTCTTGAAGAGATTTTCATCGTTTTGACTGTAATAACCGAACGCAACACGCAGTTTGATTGCTAAATGGAGGGTGAGTTAGAGAAAGAAGAGTTTAGGTGAACTTGAATTTAATGACTTCAATATTAATCTGCATCTCACATTGAACTATGGAACAGCTTCAGAACACTTGAAATATAGTGCACAAAAACGTTTTGGTGTTTTATGTTTTTGTGCCTTTCGTGGGGCTCAACAATAACACAGAATAGTATACGCACAATATCGGATTTGGATTAGTCTCGTCTAACCGATACCTGATCTGCAGAAAATGGCCATATTGGAGCCGATACCGATCCTGAGAATTAATTGATGCATCCCTATCTATAATAGCCAATACACTAGGGCTGATAGTCCCCAGGACCTCTATAACAAGCTGGGTGGGGATAACATCAACAAAAATCTCTGAGGAATGTTTCCAACACCTTGATCAATCTATGCCACGAAGGATTAAGGCAGTTATGAAGGCAAAAGGGGGTCCAACCTGATACTAGCAATGTTTACCTAATAAAGTGGCCAGTGAGTGTGTATAGCTCAAGCTCAGACGGAGATATTGGTTCAAACCGTTCAAAAACGCATGGCAAGTAAGTGGGTCATGACTGCATATTGTAACGATAGACCATCTTTCCCATGAAAGAATGTAGGAATTCTGCACAGGTCTCTGGAGTACTGTATCTATCGTTTGATCGTTAGTTCTGTCATTTGTTCTTATCCATCATTCTATTTATTTATAATGATTTATCTATCATTCTATCATGCTCTATCTGTCTGTCACTATCATTTTGTCATTCTCTGTATCTGTATTTTTTCATTCTATACAATCTATACATTGTTCTATCTGTCCTTTTATCTACCTATCAATCAATTAGTCTATAATTTTATCCATTCATCATTCTATCATTCTGACTTGTCAGTTTATGTTGATTGTTCTATCATTGTTTATCATTTTATTGTTCTATAGCTTTCTTTTGTTTTATCCCTATATCCATCATTGTATCTTTGTCAATTATTGTTTTGTTGTATAATTTTATCGTTCTTTCCATTGTTTTATCTATCATTCGGTTCATCATTCTATAATTTTTATCTATTAATCTCTATTGTTCTGTCATCTTATCGTCTCGTCTCAACTTGTAGATGTTTCATATAGTCCTGTTGTTCTATCTGTTTCTCTATCGCTTTGTCCTTTTCGAGACTTCTTAAACTTTTTTCCTCAACTTTCAAATGACAAGACTTGTCATGACACACTCTGGTAATCATTTAATTTTTTTATTTTAATTTTATTAGAATTTCAGTTAATTTTAATTCGGACAAAGCACCTACTGTACTGGCAAAGTTGAGTGGTCATACTAAACCACCATCTTTCAGACAAGGTGTGTGAAACACCTGTTCTTTGGCTGAGACAGATCTATATTTCTAGTTGAGTTACCAGTTCCTCTTCTTGGCTAATTGAAGAGCATTAGTGGGATGGAATGTTTTTCATTGCTTATTAGCTAGAAGTTGAATGCTGAGTTGTTTTGGTGGTTTTTGTTTTGTGCTATAACCCTCTTTTTGGCAAGGTCTACATGTGCAGAATAATTCAGAGCATGCAGAAGAGTTTTGATGAGCCTGGTCTCTCACTAGACACCCTGTGGTACAATTTCTCCTGTTAATTTGACTGAATACAGATATGTAGACTTAGCATAGAAATGGTTCCTCTGGGAACCAAGACCATACCACAGCAAAACCATAATTACAATACATCTCAGGTTAGTGTGGTTTTGCCTTCCTCCTAAGATCATTAAAATCCTTATTTCCTTTTTGTGGTCTGCAAAAAAATAAAATAAAAATAAAAAAGGTTTAAAGAAAGCCAAAGATTAAAAAAAGTTCTAAATTACTTTTGTTGCAGAAAGACCTCGGAACTCTCAGATGAAACTTTGTGAGTTGTTTGTGTTAATATATATATATATATATTTATATTAAAAGGAGCGTATCACCCTGACCAAACTTTCATATTGGTATCATTCCAAACCTGTATTACTTTCTTTTTTTGTGCAACACAAGATATCTTTTCAAGAATGCTGGGGTCCAAACAACATTGGATCCCATTGACATTCATTGTATGTACTGAAAAAAACAGAGACATTTAAAAAAAAAAAAAAAAAAAAAACCTTCTGTTTTGTTCCACAGAAGGAAGAAAGTCAGTCAGAAGTTTGGAACAGCTTGAGGGTGACTAAATTATGACCAAATTTTTATTGCAATTATGCAGCATATCAGACTGTGCCAGGTCTGAGGAAAAATGCTCACACAACTCCAGGATGAGTTCATTATAATCAGCCACAAACCTGATAACTGAGAGCTGTTCTTGTATCAGCATTTAAGTGCAGCACTACGCAGTTTATTTGCTTAATTTTTATTTATTAAACGTCTGTTTATTTGCCACAGAGACTTGGCACAATTAACGCTGAGAAAGCAGCCAAAATAAAAGCAGCTGAAAATGGTAGGCTTGGGGTGTGTTCTTGATAAAATGTGCCCTTTTGGATTGATTTTAGAATAGTTTAATCAGGTGAGCATTAAGTTGTTGGAGCACCAGCACCAGAACAGCAGAGAACTAACTGTGTGCAATGAACATTCTTTAGCTGCAGACATAGCTCTCCACCTCTTTTGGTGACAGCTCATGGCCATTGAGCAATTAGACAGAAGCCCCAAAGTCAGCTTGCATGCGAAACAGCAGCCACAGACAACAAGAGGCTTTAAGCAAGGGTCTGGAATCTCAGACATGTCGGAATGTTTCCAAACACTATCACTGATGGGCAGAAACTCAAGACCCCTTATAATAGTAACCACTCAAGCCACTCCTAAAAAAAAACATCCATCCATCCATCCATCCTTTCTTCCTTTAATGTCTTATTAATTGTTGCCTGTTCTATAGATTTCCACATGTCTGTCTGTCTGTCTGTTGTTCTATCTTTAAGCCCTAACCTGGATGATAGATATATCTATCTAACGTCCATGTATTGTCTGTCTCTAGATAGATCCCTCCTCTCCTAGTTTTCTAATCGTACAACAGTAGTGAGCTGTTTGTTGCTTAGTGAGGAGGTCTTAATGTTGCATGGGGTTAAAATCTGGGGTCGCTTCCTTTCCTCAGAAGTGCTGACAGGATTCAAGGGCATGAGACTGTCTGTTCTCAGATCAGATGCCAAGTAAAGCAACCTTCTGAATCTCCACCTCTGAAACCCAGGCTCTCCTTCAAAAAAGGCTGTGTTGATAACTAATCCCATGAGTCTTTGTGAGGCCAGAGCAGCATGGATATCTGAAAAATAGATTTTTAAATCATTGCATTTGTGTTTTTGTGTTTAATCCATGTCCCATGGCCATCTGACATAAGCACATATTAGATAGAATGTGTTCCATAAAATTAAACAAAATGACTCTTTCTCCTCAGGCATGATGCTACTTGATGCTCTCTAGACTTTAAAAAGAGGACCGGTTAATTATGACTCATTTACTGTAATGAAGAAACCATTGCAATCAGATATTTAAAGGACAGTCCGAATCTCCTACACTCCACACCATTAAATCACAGACCTAGTTAATCAGTATTGGATTTCCAGCCATTCTGTTGGGTTAAAAAGTCATTTAGTTAATTAAGTCGCAGAGACCTCTATCTGTGTCTGGGAGTCAGGCCGTCCATATGGAGGTTTGTGTGCTGAAGCGGTGGACAGGTTACGGTCAGTTACAGCACAAAGTGAATATTGTTTTCCTCATAAAGACACACAACCACTCTGCACTACAAAGGCAAAAGACCTTAACTCGCTAGAGTTTGAAACTGAGAAAAATTACTTCAAAGTTTTTTACTTGTCCAGCCAAATTAATTATAGGTAGGACACTGGAAATTTAACAATAAGATGTTTTAGTAATGAAAATCGTCTATATAAAAAAATTGTGAGCTCAAACTTGATTTTTACCTCTTTTTTGAAGTTAATGTGATCATGGGCTGTTTCATAAAGATTATTGCATATACAGGTAGTAATGTAGCGGTATCAATTATATATTTTTATATTTTATATATATATTTTTTGACTGTAACAAGCTTACTAAAAGTTAAACATGAGTGAATACCTTGAGTGAATACCTTGCTATGCTCAATTACGTAAAAGAATGCTAGACATAGCAGAATTACTTTTATATTGACTTTTATGAAATAGCCTAAACTAAAAGAATGACTTGTGGATAGATGTGAATGCCAAAAAGTAAATAATGCTCAGAATGCTTGTGGATTAAACCTCTCTGATGACGTCCATCACCATGGATTGATTTTATCGGGTTACAAGAAAAGGTAGGATATGGATTTAATTGCGAACTGTTAGTAGGCTACTGATTTTATGATCGATCATGCTAGCTATGACATTTGAGTCCACATGCATCCAACTAGAATTTACAGCCTGGTGAATAATCTGCATCACAAAAAGGTTTCCTTTAAGGTTATTCACGCTTCTTTATTGCTGGCAAGGTATCTACTCTTTATAGTGCTTTATTATATAGAGCTGTTTGGTAGATCGCGATCTATCTAATTAGTTTGTCTACACCGTAATTTAACTGCGGCAGACTTTGATTGACAGTAAAACATAGGCAGAACATTGTATAGCTCCAAACCAGCACCGTAACTTCATATTGACTCACGGCTAAACAAAGTCAGAACGCCATAACTCAATTTGAGCGTTTCAAACAAAGTGAAAGAGCCATAACTGTTGTTATACGCTGTTCTGTCTTGGTTTCTCTGGGGCTTTTTGAAGTTACGGTTGACACGACCCATTATTTTCTCGGAAAAGCAACAAAATTGACTGAAGATACCTATACACATGATAAAGGATGACATGTCCCAAAAATATCAATAGCTCAGTTTTGACAAAAATCTAACTTACGGTCTTTTACCTTTGCATGGCAGCACTGCTTTCTGTGAGCCATCGTCACTTAAAGCAGTCTAAATTGCCTCATGTCCCCTGCATTGTTTTATTATTAGCTGAATGGATTATTTGCTGAGTAAGAACCACTGTCTTCTGCCTGGTTGCAACAGCTACACAATATTACAGCCTTTTCTTTTTTTGGTTCCAGACATTGCTCAGCCTATGTATCTAAGCTGAAGAACAATAGTGTTTCAACTAGAAGATAGATGATAATGATGTAATAAAATGTATAAAGTAATGTTTAAATAAAAATGTGAAGATGATCATTTTTAATGCTTTTATTTTTATTCTTAATTTTATACTTGATTTGTGTTTCTATATCATTTTGCATTATCTTCACCAAATAATATGACCAGAATGTAAACGGCAAAGCCACATAGCTTTAACTGGCCCCACTATAAAGTATCCCCACTACTCCTTTTTAGTGTGGGACATCAAATGCTTTTTTGATGGTGTCTCCTGAGGTATACGCTGTTCTGTGATGAAAGGTGTAGAACAACCTGTGCATTCATGCTTCCAATCTTTGGCATTAGAAGAAAGACCAGACGTCTTTGCATATTTACTTTTCTTCAGGCTTTAACACTTGCAAGCAAAACACCTTTCTAGAGCGACCAGATCCCTGTACATTAATGCCAAAGCATATTCTTTTTTGCATCGCAAATATAGTGAAAAATAATTGGAACTTGTAACGGAATGTTGTTGGTTGAAGCCCTGTGACAGCTGAGCCACAACCATTGTGTCCCTGAGTTGCTTCAGATACACCTTATACCTGAGCCTTACCTTGCACAGCTTTATAATTTTGGTTGTACTGTTGGAGTAGCAATGCCAGACTCCATTCAGTCAGTACTAGGGTTGTTTGCTCCAGAAAGTCCCTCATTTACAGTACCGGTTCAATCTGTCTAGTTCTGTCTGTGAGACCCGGTAAGAACCATTCTCAGTCTCCCCCTGATCTCCTTATGTGTCTGACATGCTATCGCAGACTTTAATTGGATTGTAGGTGCCAGCTTGTTAGTATTTCCTTCATTCCTCTTTCATCTACAGCTTTGCAGAGCACTTGGGCGGAGAGCTCAAATTAGGCTCCACTTTAGAGATTTGATATATCCCCTTACTTCTCCACAGGAGCCAGATATTACTTACAAATGTTGCTGCTTATATTCATTTGAGTGTATTTATTTTAAACTACGGATGAAGCTGTGTTCTCAGAAACATTCTTCTGGGTGTTTTACTGTTATGTGCCTTTAACTGAGAGGCTCAATCACAAGAATGACCCAGGGCCAGTCTGAAACTGTTTCAGGCCAGTACTGCTTTGCCACTAGAAAGGTTACATTCACTGAACGTGTTTGTTTTTTTCGCAAACTAAAATGTTTTAAATGTTTTTCTGTTATGTGTTCTACTTTCTTGTTTCCAGAAATGACAGGTCATGATTTCTAGTTGGTGAAAATAGATGAGGTTTGCGTAATTTCTGAAATGAGTTGTAATAGTCTTGAAAGTATGTTGGAAACTACAAATCATTCAGTAATGTTTTGATTTGTATAAATATGTTTTCTCGCAAGGACTTTGTGACTATAGAATTTCCATCTTGCTAATTTCTCAACATTTAAATTTTTCCTCGACAATTTTTTATTTAAGTTGTCAGCCACCAGCAATTTTGATAAAAAAGATCAGCATTTTCACAAAACTTTCATTAAATTTTTCTTGTATGAATATCTGAACATGTAGTATGTCCAAAGAAAATCAAAATTTTTCAAAGACTACATCCTGATTGGATTCAGAACAATGATTAAAACATATATAGAGTAAATCGCTCCAAAGCTTGCACTTCCTGGGTCATCATTTCATTCGGTAATGTTGAGCAGTTTTGGCTTAGAAATAGTTTAATCTTCAATCACATTATTTTATATATGCATCTGCTTACATATTGTTTCTTGTTTCTGCTTCTTCGCCTGTGTTTAAACTAGACATTCCGTACTCGTTCAGAAGATGTGTAATAGCACCCTCTACCGTATAACAATGAAAACACTGAAACATTGTCTCATAAATAATGTAAAAATCCATCAATGGTGGGGAACGAGTTAATATGTGATATTTTGAGTTTAAGTATTTTATTTATTGCAGTTAAATGTTTTTAAATATCGATATTTCATCCATAAAAAGCATGTATGAAAATACCTTGCTAAATATAAAAATAGTTTTGTGATGGGGCTAGTAAAACTTGCAATGCATGTATGGTTGAATTTTAAAGTTCTGAAGAAATATCAAAATAGTCGAGTCTGAAAATATTAAATGTGGACAAAATGTTTATATTAAAAAAATACTTAGACATTATCACCCATGTGTCTGTGGTTGCTCAGTTTTTTCTAGTCTGATTCAAGAATTTCTGGTATGTTTTAAGAGCCAGGTCAAGGTGGGAATATATCTGCCATGTTTAAACAACTGAGTGCCAGGTAAAGCTATTCCTGCTGATTTGACACAACTCCAAGTACCTAACCCAAGAATTCTATGAACCAGTTTATGTTTGAGATGTTGTGTGTGCATTTATGCTCTAAATTATTGACTTTGTACTGATATGGAGTGATCTGTGTGAATGCACACTTGAAGCACTTCAGCACTTGTGCCATGGCCCAAATGGTCAGTTTGACCACTGCATTTTGTGGCTTTCAAAACTCCTGTAAATTTCATCCCAATCCACCATCCTTTTTCTAAGCATCAGCTTTTCACTAGCTTACTGTGGGTGCAAATGCCAGCCAGTGCTCCACAAATCCAAACACCGGAGCAGCACGCCTGTGGCTTTGAGAAATGCAGGTGTGTTGCCCAGGCCTTTTGAGAGATGTTTTCTTTCAACATGGTCCCTCCCAAAAACAGCACATCAGTTGTGGGTAAATATCCTGCTGCTTCAAGTGTATGCCAGCACTTCAAAGCATCCAAAGCTTCCTGAGAAGAACATCAGGAGAGTCAGAGATTAAATCCAGTTGGGCTGACGTCTACTTTAACGACTTTCCTTTCCCATAAAGTTGCTTCTGCACTTCAAGCATCAGGAAGTTGCTGAAGTCTTAACCTAAATAAACCATAACATTTTCAGTCCTGACTGAGGATGTGTTGTTTGGGTTCTTCACAACTTTTTCTGGTTGACTTGTAGTGGGAATTTTGAGAGTGGCCTCAGGGTCACTGGTGGTCATTGTGATGTTGCAAATACGAACTGAATAAAGACTTAATCCGACCAATCAAATAAATAGTTTTTGTCACCTGAAGGTGATTATGGGATCAGGTTGGCTAAGTTTGAACCCCAGACAGGAGGAAGAATAAAGAAGTGTCTACTCAGGCAGAACCATAGACACCTGCTGGGGTCCTAATTCAGGGGCTGAATTCATTCCATCGTCTGCTAATTAAGCTTTGGAGAGAAACCTACGCCAGAGATGATTTTCAGATAGTCTTCTAGACAAGAGTTTTTCAAACTTTTTGGTGTTAAGGAACATTCCCCTTTTCCAAAGTAATAAGGCAGCTATATATTTGCTTGTGTAAAATCAATCTATAACGTGTAAGTATATCAATATTAAAATTGGTATTGTACAGATAACACAGTGAAATAATTGTTTACATAATTGACTTAAATTGTCACTAAATCGAACAGTTAATTTTTTTTATGTTTTTCTAAATATTTTTACATAATTATATTCACATTAACTTTAGTGCTGACAGTAGTCATTGCAATTAATCTCATGATTTCTGACTAGTGTTTTGAAAGTAAAATGAAATATTGCAATATTATCCATATAAAATTTCATTTTATCAGATGATGTTGAATTAAAAGGTTTAAAAATAATAATAAAAAACCCTGTTCTAGATTTATTTCTCCATGTGTGTTTCCACATTTGCAAAGATTTGAAGCATGTTATGAGCCACCTCTTATCAAATTATTATTTTTTTAAATATATTTTTTATAATAACATTGTTTTATTAGAATCATTAGCCTACTATCTTTTTTATATTGTGTTTGATATTTAAAAGCCTCTTAGGTAATATTATCTGGCAATTCCTGCATCATTAGACTGTTCCCGTGGAGTTAATAGAGCCCTAAAGGGATAGTTCACCCCCCAAAAAATGAAAATTCTGTCATTAATTGCTCACCTTTATGTCGTTCCAAAGCCAAATGAAGATATTTTTGATGAAATTTGAGAGCTTTCTGACTCGGTATTGACTGCAACGTAACTACCACGTTCACCGCCCAGAAAGGTAGTAAGGACATCATTAAAATAGATAATTTGACATCAGTGGTTCAACCTTAATTTTATGAAGCTACGAGAACTTTTTGTGCACAAAAGAAAACAAAAATAACGACATTATTCACTCTTCCGTGTCCGTCTTTGATGTAAGTTAATGAGCCTACCACAGCACATGCGTGTGTGGCTGCAGAAAGTTCTCAGATTTCAAGAAAAATATATGAATTTGTGTTCCAAAGATGAACAAAGGTTTTACGGGTTTGGAACGACATGAGGGCGAGTAATTAATTAATGACAGAATTTTTGGGTGAACTATCCCTTTAAAGCTCTTCAATTTCTGTCTCTCTCTGGTTGCTTAAAGAATGGAAGAATCTTATATTGGCATTTTTTTTAAATGTAAAGCAATGCCTTATTTTCTAGTCAATGTACAGTAATGTGCAAAAGTCTTAGGCCACTAGTATTTTCACAAACAAAAAATGGTTTCAAGTCAGTTATTACTATTTTTTGCTCTAGTGTGTCAGTAGGAAATATCAGTTTACATTTCCAAACATTATTTTTGCTGTTAAATGTAATAATCCAGTGAGATTTTTGTTTGCACAAGGAGTCTGACAGCAGCCAGTGCTCCACACAGAGATCTGATTTCATCATCATCAGTCTGTCTGGAATAACAAGAAGAAACACACTGAGACAGACTAAATCCAGAAGAACTGTGGCAATGTCTCCAAAACGCTTCAATAAATCTGCAAAGTTATAGTACTGTGCAAAGTTTTAGGCACTTGTGTAAAAATGCTGTAAAGTGAGGATGCTGTCAAAAATAATGCCATAAATAGATTTTATTAATGAACTTCTATTAACTTAACTAAATTAAATCAACATTTGGTGTGACCACACTATGTGTTCAAAAAAGCTTTTGTCCTAGGTGCACTTGCGCATTGTTTTTCAGGTAGGTTTCTTGAAGTGTCTTGGAGACATTGCCACAGTTCTTCTGGATTGAGTCTGTTTCTTCATGTTATTCCAGACAGACTGGATGATGGTGAAATCAGATCTCTGTGTGGAGAATTTCTTTCTTTCTTTCTTTCTTTCTTTCTTTCTTTCTTTCTTTCTTTCTTTCTTTCTTTCTCTCTCTCTCTCTCTCTTAATTGATTGAAAGGTCAGTATGTGCTCCGTTTCCATCATCCCTAAGCCTCGTCTTCTCAGCTTTGAGCTTGTGATCATATCACATGTACCTGTTTTAAAATCAGACCATTGTTATTCACGGTGTTCTAAAGAGCAGGTGCTTGTGGTTTTTACTTGTATTTGATGACCTGATGAGGTCTGTCTGCCTGCACGGCTAGTGAAACTCAATCTCAGAAGGTTCTTCATTAACGTCCAATGAGTCACAGTAGTGACCTACAGTCTCAAAAGTGCATAGCGGACGTCTGTACAGCATGGAAATGGAATGAAGCTTCGTCACAGCCTTAACGTCAGATATCATGGACGGCCAGCCCAGTCTGTATATCACACTCTTTCCTTTGCTATGCGTTTTCTTTCTTTAACAAAGGTAATAATTATTCATAGTATTAGTATGTGTTTATAGTGTTTGGATTACAGTATCAGTGGTAATATGGTACATTCTTAAAGACATAGCCTATGTATTAGGTTTTGTTTAGTTTGGATAGTTGTTTATTTTGTAGATTTAATAAAATGTTTTATTTTGGGGTTTCTTGGGGTTTGTTTTCACTGGACCTGATTTTAGTTGAAGATATTTGATATCCAAGGTGGAAGTAACCCAAGCTCGATGGAACAATGCACCTGTGTCGATATTTCTTTAAAATCAAAACATGTTAAAGTGAAATGGTTAGTAGGTTGCAAAGTGCGTTTAGTTTTAACAAACAGTTGAAGTTTTTGTATGTATCGTGGCAGATTGGAAATTTAAATGTCTGTTGAGTGGCGCTAAAAAGTTATTGCTGTGTTGTGTTTGAAAATTTTTTACCACCTAGCTATACTAACATGAGTTCTTTTTTGCTTATACAAATCCTTTAACTATTTTATCAAGATTTGTGTTTTCACTGGACTCCTCCTAGAGTGCTTTACTAGGTGAGCTACCGAGCAAGTTTTCTATTTCAGAAGGGCCATACATACAGTACAGACCAAAAGTTTGGAAACATTACTATTTTTAATGTTTTTGAAAGAAGTTTCTTCAGCTCATCAAGCCTGCATTTATTTGATCAAAAATACAGAAACAAATTTAATATTGTGATATATTATTACAATTTAAAATAATTGTTTTTAAATGTATTATACTTTAAATTATCATTTATTTCTGTGATGCAAAGCTGAATTTTTAGGATCATTATCACATGATCCTTTAGAAATCATTCTAATATGATGATTCATTATCAAAGTTGGAAACAGTTCTGCTGCTTAATATTTTTTCAGAACACATGATACTTTTTTAGGATACTTTGATGAATAAAGTAAAACAAAAAAAAAGAAGCTATGTTTTTAAAATATAAATATTTTGTAATAACAATAAACACTACTGGTCAGTAATTTGGGGTCAGTAATTTTTTTTCTTTCTTTTTTTTTTTTTTAAATAAAATCAATACTTTTATTCAGCAAGGATGTGTTAAATTGATAAAAAGTGATAGTAAAGAAAATATATTATTAGAATATGTATTTTTAGAATTTTTTTTTTATTTTGAATAAATGCAGTTCTTTTTAACCTTTTATTCATCAAATATATTAGACAGCAGAACTGTTTCCAACACTCATAATAAATCAGAATATTAGAATAATTTCTAAATGATCATGTGATCATCATAACCGGCAGCCATATCACCCTGGATCCCAAGACTGGTTTCCCACTGAAGCTAAGCACGGCTGAGCCTGGTCAGTACCTGGAAGGGAGACCTCCTGAGAAAACTAGGTTGCTGCTGGAAGAGGTGCTTGTGAGGCCAGCAGGGGGTGCTCACCCTGTGGTCTGTGTGGGTCTTAGCGCCCCAGTGTAGTAATGGGGACACTATACTGTCAACAAGCACCGTCCTTCGGATGAGACGTTAAACCGAGGTCCTGACTCTCTGTGGTCAGTAAAAATCCCAGGATGTCTTTCGAAAAGAGTAGAGGTGTGACCTCGGCATCCTGGCTAAATTCACCCATCGGCCTCCGACCATCATGGCCTTCTAACAATCCCCATATCCACTGATTGGCTTCATCACTCTGTCTCCTCTCCACCAGTAAGCTGGTATGTGGTGGACGTTCTGGCGCAATATGGCTGCCGTCGCATCATCCAGGTGGATGCTGCACACTAGTGGTGGATGAGGAGATACCCCCTGTCTATGTAAAGCGCTTTGAGTGCCTAGAAAAGCGCTATATAAATGAAATGAATTATTTATTAATTATTATTATTATTATTATTATTATTATTATAAATTATTAATAATAATTATTATTATTAATATTGTGATAGACTGGATGTTACATGTGACAATGAAGGCTGGAGTAATGATGCTGAAAATTCAGCTTTGCATCACAGGAATAAATTATTTTTTTAAAGTATATTCAAATAGAAAACTATTATTTTAAGTTGTAATAATATTTCACAATATTACAGCTTTTTCTGTATTTTTTATCAAATAAATGCAGGCTTGATGAGCAAAAGAAAATTCCTTCAAAAACAATAAAAATAGTAATGTTTCCAAACCTTTGGTCTGTACTGTATGTAGATGGCTATGTGATGCAAACATTAAAATTAGCTTGCAAATGCACCAAAGCTAAAACGTTTTAAGGTGATAACATAGTTCTGCAAGGAAATGCGGGAGACTAATTAATTTAGGTTCTGCCCCTGTAATCATAATTTGTGTGAGTAGGAGTAAAAGTTGTTGGTATTTTATTTTTGCTGAAAATGCAGTGAATTGTATGTATAGGTGCTTCTTTGTAAAAATGTATTTAGAGGCACAGTGATTCCAATCAGCCAATGTTGGGAAGGATAGGAAAAAGTATTCAAACACAATTTAACACAGGGATGTTTTTTGAAAACTGCTATAGCAACATTTTCCTAGCAGCAAAGAAATAAAATAAAATGACAATTTTTTAAACCTTAAATGTAACGTAATTAGCTATGGAAACAGTAAGTGAACATTTCATGTCATTTCATAATGTTGTGAATAACAAATGACACTATAAATTGGAATATTTCGGAATGCACCATAACTGGTCTTTCCCATTTCGGAAAATTAGCTTGGAAGCCATTTCGGAATGTTTGCAGTGGAAAATGCAGAAACCAATATTCCACTTGTGTGTTAAAATACAGTTTTATAGCATGTGGTGTTATTTAGATGATTATGTTTGTCTTTATATACATCGTTAACTCAGGCTATTGGAAATACAAGGTACAAAAGTTCACATGCACACATAAGGCCTAGGCAGATTTTCCTTGAACTGACTCAAGTCTTCTGGGACCCAAAGCACCTCGTGCATCCTTAGTAATTAAGTTGCAGCTATGAAGAGAGAGTGTAAGAGCTTTCTGAGGATCAGTTTTCATTAACTTCTCACCCTCCACTCCCCAAATGCAAGAGGCAGAGCCTCAATAGCACTCAACCATTGAATATATAGTTGCATGAATGTGTGTGAATGGTGATACTGGTGCAGGTTTAATTTGGTTTTATAGTGCCACTAATGATATTTTTTTCTGTCTAACAAATGCTTTTTTTCTCTCTCTTTTTGTAGATGTGGATCTGTCGATATGCAAGCATGCTGGGCCATCATGTTGTACGCGAAGAATGGAAGAAAGCTACAGAGCAGCAGTCCTGAGAGACACCACCCAGAACATCAGATCATACAGCTTTGAGCTGAAATATCTTATTTCTGCACATGTCGCCGCCTTTCAGGGTACACAGATGCATGCATGGATGGAAGATTAGATAAATGGTGGAGGGATGAATGGATAAGTGAAATGAACTGATGGATACAGGGATGAGTTTATAAGGATAAAGTTACATAAGCTCATTGGAAAGACTGCCTCCGCCTACATTTCTGCAGAAGTGTTCATATACATACACTTCACTATAGTTTAGTTCCCCGCAAATTCTGATTAAGGAGCAGGTTATTTGTTAATAAACATTTATTTTCACATGGTTCCTTGCACAATACTGTACTATGACCTTTTAACATGATTTGTAAACTAATATATTTTGACATTTTAAATTTGTTTGACTCTACAAGTCCCATAAAACATGAGTCATTATAAAAGAGCACAGAAAACTTGGTTAAAAAAAGCATGATCACTTCAGTATATGCATTTGCTTTTGTTAACGCTATTGGTTAGGTTTATGTAGATGTTAATAGTACATGGTAAAATAGCTACAGTATATACTCCAATAATGGATGGAGAGATGGCAAATTTATGGGTTGGCTATTTCTGTGTACCTGTCTTTGTTGCCCGTATTTGACTTGTTTAATTGGAAGAAATGGCATAATGTTTGTTCCAATGTGGTTTGGCACTGTGATTGGTAGACCTGCTTTAGAGCTTCATCTTTGGTAGTGATTGCATGTGAACAGGAAGCCTCTTCTCATCGTCTTGATTAAAGCCCCAGATGTGTTTTTTAGGAAAGTATGAAATAGCTGCAAACATTCAGAAGCATTCAGTCTTAATTATATTATATTACACTCTATGAAGTCAAGTTGGTTGGATTTTACTGAATTAGTTCTTTAGAAGGGGAATTTAGAGTACTTGCCCACACTCTCATGAGTGTCGAACCCAGTGGCCAAACCATAATCGGCAGTGGAGCTTTAAAGAATCCCAGTCATATGCAGCCTTGTGTGTGTGTTTTGGAAGAGAGCACCGGTTGTTATTAAGGTCTTCTGTCAGTTCATTCATGAGTATCAAGCCGTGGTGTGAATGAATGAGCTCTCACATACACTATTTCAGTCCAGCACTCACGATACTCTCATTTTAACACGATCTGCGGCCACAGAAATGGCCACATACTCCCACATGTACTGCATCTCACAAGGGGGGGCATACATAGTTTTCGTTTATACTCTTCAATCATGCCTTTGTCTTTCCAAGCCAGTTTTCTTTTGGCATCCACAAGACAGCACAGATTGTTCATTGCATTCCAGTAAAGTGTTTCTAATGTTTGTGTCTCGGATGCGGAGATATGCGCAGAATGTTTCACTGTCGATGGGTCACATTCAGTAACCAGGAATGTTCAAACAACAGAGCTGATTGCCTTTTACGGATGCTGGTGTGTTTCTTGTTTCTTGACCTTTAAGTTTAGGTGACAAGAAGTTTACAAATGGTTCTTAATGACAAATCTAGTGAAATGCTATTATCTTCTGTCCACAAAAATGCTGAAAAAATTGTGCGAATGTTGAACATAAAGCATTGCACACATTGCATTCCCAAATGTATGTTAAACTCATCCTCGCGTTGTTTCAAAGCTCTCGAACATTCTCTCTTCTTTATAAGCAGATAATTAAAAAAAATGTCTCCGTGTTTGTTTTCGTAGGTAAATGTGGTGGGAGTAGATGTCAAAATGTTCATTTTTGGGTGAAATATCCCTTTAGGAACAAAGCATAGTATGTAACATTTGTGCTAATTGTGAGAATTTGTTTCTGTAAACAATACAAGAGAGTCAAGTGCGTTTTGTTGTCTCCATCATGGATTTATAATTACCCTGAGGCATACAGTCGTCATATCCGATTACAGACTTAATGTAAAACTTAATTAGCATGATGATTTGAGGTTTTCCATCATTAATATATGAGTATTGTTAGAAGGCATGTGGGTTTGTTTGGGCTTCTGTCGCTGTGTGTGTGAATCTTTCTCTTCTCATTTGTGTGGGTTCTTGTCTCAGGAAGTTCAGTAGACAGTTGATTCTAATCGTCTTGCTTCATCATGAGGGTGTGTTTGTTGTATATTAATAGAGGATTTAAGGAATTATCAAGAATAGTTTGTGCTCTCTGTTATCATCTCAGACTAAGAAAGTAATCACAGGTTTAGTTCACCCGAGAATGAAAATTTTTCCATCTTCTACTCACCCTCAGTATTTTAAGACGTCCGATTGGATTATTCTGAAAGAAGAAAGTCACATACACCTAGGATGCTTCGAGGTTGAGTAGAAAATTTATGAATTTTCATTCTCAGGTGAACTAACCCTTTAAAGGTCACATTCTTCGTGATCCCATGTTTTAAACTTTAGTTAGTGTGTAATGTTGTTGTTAGGGTATAAATAATATCTGTAAAATTCTAAAGCTCAAAGTTCAATGCCAAGCGAGATATTTTATTTAACAGAATTAGCCTGAAAAAAAAGAAGATCCGTTTGGACTACATCCCTCTAGTTCCTGCAGTAATGACGTCACTAAAACAGTGTTTTTTACTAACCTCTGCCCACAGGAATACACAAAAAAGGGGGCGTGGTCTTGATGCGCTCCGATGGACAAGAGGAAGAGTTGCGTTTGTCGCCATGTCGTTGAAACGCTGTTATTTTCATCTCTGAGTCCAATCACCTTTGTTTGGCCTTCCCAGGGACGCTGTACTTGGAGATCAATGGTTACAATTTATGTATAACTCGGTTCCCGAAAATTGTAATCCACATGTAAAACTATGTGCAGCACATTTTGCTGAGGATGGCTTCCTCAATCTCAATCTCAATCAGTTTAATGCTGGATTCGCACAAAGATTATTCTTACACGCGAAACATGAACACATGTAAAATTGCACACTGTAAACACAATCAAAGCTTCAAAAAAGCACGAAAAATGGGACCTTTAAAGAGACATTGGAAAGGGAATGTTGAGTTGCAGTCGGTGAGAAAAATGAGTTTAATAGACAAAGGCTTTGTTTGGAATGTTTGTTAAAAGATCCTATCTTTGTTTTATTCCTCTGCTGAGCTCGGATTGATTCAGAGATGTTAGGAATTAAATGCTAGTGTATAGCTATCATACTATATGCACCTTTGTCAGAGTAAATGTCATGACTATTCTGATGCTATGAAAATTAGGCTGTAGTAAATAGTATGTGTGAATATGTATGTTGTACAGTTTTAACATTTTAAAACACATACATTTTATGCAGTGCACTTCATACTGTGTATTTAAAAATATATAGTCATTTTGCTTCTTAATTATATTTAGTTTAAAAATACATTTAACATCTGGCAGTATGATTAAATGTGTCCAGTTACAATTTTTAAGAAATTCATATAGTATATAAAACTTTTGCTCTTTTTGTCAAATGGAAATGACAGGTGAAGTCTAGCGCATTGCATTGTGGGATACAGTATTTTACACAGTCTACTGTGCTTTTAAACAGCATATTTTTTTTCAAACATAGGTCATTTCAGCGAGTGACAGTATATGATATATAGCCAATGCTAGGGAAGCAATGAAGTAAAGGCAGACCCAGGAGCAGCAGTCAGGCCTCTCCGTCTTCTCACTGGGGTTTATAATGACAGTGACTAATTCTCTTTCTCTCCACGTGTAAGTGCATGAGTGGGTGTTTCTTTGTCATTATGTCCTCCATTTTCCTTCGGAGATTTGAAGAGGTGCAAAATAACAGATGGATGTTGCGTAAAGACTTTAGATAAAGGAGAGGAGAGACAAGACGGGAGGAAAACCCAGATGTTTATACAGTTCAGGAATGAAAATCAGTGCATGTTAAAGGTATAGTTAACCCAAAAATAAAAATGTGATATTTTTCTGCTTACCCCAAGGGCATTTAAGATATAGGTGACTTTTTTTCAGTAAAACACAAACAAATATTTCTTCATTTGTGTTCTACTGAAGAAACAGTCACCTAAATCTTGGATGCTCTGGGGGTAAGGAGATTTTCATTTTTGGGTAAACTATCGCTTTAAATTTAGTGGGGCTTTCCACAAGTAATGTACAAAATAGAGCCCAAAACTCTTGAATTGCAATTACCTGTAAGTCTAAAGTTTTTTTTTGTTTCTTTGTTAACAAATTGTCAGTGAAAGAAGGTGACAGCTTAACATTTCCCTGTTGTCCTGTACTATAGATTCTGCAACTACATCTGGCTGCACAAAGCATGTCTGTTGACAACTGTTCAAAATGTGCATAACAGTTTTAAATAAGATTCAATTTTTTTTTACATGATTTACTTGTTAACTAAATATAGCTACATGCTTTGTTTTTAGCATTAGCATATAGCATTGTGCTAAGCTAGTTGTTGATTTGAACTGAAATGAAGATAAGATAAATTAGTTTTCAATTAGTGAGAACAACTTTTTTGAATAATAAAATTTTTTTTTTGCTTCTGCTACAAATGATAAGGTTTAAGGTTAAATTAAGGTTAAAGGTAGGGTGACCATATGAGCCATTTTCCCAGGATTTTTATATTGCCTAAAATATCCAGAGTTGGCTGTTTGTGCTGTGCAGATCGATCATTTTATGAGAAAGAGCTATGTATAATTTTATGATAAGAGCTATAGAGAGCAGAGCAGACGGCTCCTTATGCATTAAAATCACTCTCTTGGTACTTTTGTGTCATACAATGATCAGTGCGCAGCGACGCTTCAAGTTGAATAAACGAACAAACACCTAACATATACGTGTATTTGCATTGCTTTGATCGTTCTCTGTAGATCTCACCTTCTCACATGCCACGATTGGTTGATTATGTACCATACCTGCATGTTATTGGTCAAACTACTTTGGATGTTTGAGGCAATATAGAAATCTTGGCAAGGACGCGTCCTGGGAAAATGGCTCATATGGTCACCCTATTAAAGGTTTAAGGTTAAAATAAGGTTCAAAAAATTTTTTTGACCCAAGACATTATTTTTTTGAGATTTTACAACAGAAATCATGTGATCTGGGCCTCTAGTGCTTTTAAAAATTTCATAGGACACTAAAGTGTACCGTATACATGGAAAGTGCCAGTAAAAACCTTATTACTCCTCAGCAGTGACAGCAGACGCCTTCTTGGTTGTGTCATGCCAGTTGTGCTGTGAGGAAACCCTTCTCACTCGCTCATTCTCCTTCAGTCTTTTGTTCTGTCTGGCCTTCATTCTATTGTTTCCATTGTTATTATTCGTCTTTCCCTTGTCTTCATCAACGATCGCATGACTCTTAAAGTCTCAGAGGAATCCCCTTCTTCTTAAACGTCCTCCTCCCACAGATCATTTGGCCTTTTTGGAAGGTGGATTTATCCATTGACTAATTGAGCTTGCCATGTTACTTCCTTAGCTGGCCCTGGACCACAACTTCTGTCCCCTAAAGAGAAAAATAAAAAGGGAAGAGAGTGAGGGAGACAATTTGGCCTGAACGGACAGACTGACCCAAGTCCAACGCCTGATGTCAGCCGTGGGTTTGGGACAGGAAGTGATGCTCATTCCGTAAGTCTGAGCAAATCTAGTGGCTTCATCCTCACATGCAGTGCACCTGCTATGTCATTCCCATGGTAACAGTGGAATGGATGGATTCTAAACCTCCCATCCGGCCCCTGCTGAACAGCTGTTGTGAGATGGACGCTCGTGTTCAGGGAATGGTGCTGGCCTGTTGTTTGCCGTACACAATGAATGCTTTTGTTGTTTAACAAAGGTTAGAGAAAGATTTATAGTGACATGCTGTCTGCCCTCCCCTAAAGAAGGCATGCTGAGCACTTCAGTTAGGGAAAAATAAAATATCTATCTGTAAATGTCTAACATCAGATGGAGAGAGAGCAATAACATGGGGCAATTAACCAAAATAGGCGAGTTATACTTTCTATAGAAGTGAAAAGGACTCAAAATCTATGGTATAACATAGATTCTATCTTATAATTTATGGACATATAGCCGGTCCAATCTAGAATAACAGGTGGTGGGCCTGCTTTTGATTTGGTAGACTTTTATAGTAAAGCTAGTTAGAGGTAGTAGACCACCTGGAACCAGAAAAGGCTACTATATTCCAAAAACCAGCTAGTTCATCCACTTATATGACCTTCTCCAAAAGTAAGCCATGCTAGAAATGAGAACAATTGTGAGGCAAAAAATAAATAAAATAAATAACCCTCAAAACAAGTAAATTAAACTTTCTATAGAAGTGAAAAGGACACAAAAAACTACTGCATTTAATTGGCTTAACATAAGTTCTAGCCTATTATTTTATGGAAATGAGCTGGTCCAATCTGGACTAACATGTGGTGGACCTGCTTTTGATTTGGTAGACTTTCATGGTAAAGCTAGTTAGAGGTAATAGAGCATCCTCTTAGTGACTTATATACGAGTAAAAGTACTTTAAAATCAATCCTAAATGTGACTGGAAGCCAGTGTAAGGACCTGAGGACTGGTGTGATATGCTCAGATTTTCTGGTTCTAGTCAGAATCCTGGCAGCAGCGTTCTGGATGAGCTGCAGCTGTCTAATGGTCTTTTTGGGAAGGCGGGTGAGGAGCCCATTAAAATAGTCCACCCTGCTGGTGATAAAGGCATGAACAAGTTTCTCCAAGTCTTGACTGGAAACAAAACATCTAATTCTTGCAATGTTTTTTAAATGATAGTATGCTGATTTAGTTACTGCTTTGACATGACTACTGAAACTATAATTTTTTTTTTACTTTAGCATTGAAAGGGTTGAGGTTAGTTCATATTTTCTGAAGAATGTGTGAGTGGCTTACAAGATGCTAGGGTCCTGGTTGCCTGTGCAATTCCTATAGTGTTCTGGCTGTTTATTTGGGTGTTTCAAGGTCGTTGTGTATTGAAACATGAGTTGTGCACCAAAATGTAACACTCCAATTACATTTACATTTAGCAGATGCATTTATCCAAAGCGACTTACAGTGCATTCAGGCTATGCAGTTATTGTTACCAGTATGTGTGTTCCCTGGGAATTGAACCCACAACCTTTTGTGCTGCTAACGCAATGCTCTACCATTGAGCCACAGGAACATTGTTAATTGGCTTGGATTACTAATTCCAAGTATAAGAGTAATGTTGGTGCTTACTTTAACAAACACCACTAATGAGAGATGTTTAAAAGGAAAATAATGACAGGAAATAGGAGTACAAGTAGTGTGTAGGCCAGGGGGCGTCTGAGGAGAAAGGGAGTGGTATCATCTCAAGAGTGTCATTGTGGCTGCTTTCACACGGCTTTTAGGTTGGCGTCTAGCTGCTTCATGTCTCATTATTCACTTCATTACCTCAGACTGAAACGGACAACTGAACACACGATCCAAACCCAATCATGGCTCAAACTCTCCACCCTCTCTCCATTTCTCTTCCAACATCATTAGGTTGTCCTAATACTGGGAGGGAGAGACAGAGAAGGGATGGTGTTTTGATTTCCTGTTGTTCAGTCTTTCCTACAGCATTGTGAAGCTTTCATGAGAACGACCTGCCACCAATCATCACAGAACATATTTGAGATGTCTGCACAGCTGGAACTAGAAGAAAGTGTTCAGCTGGAAGGGACAAGTGTTTTTTATTTTGGAATTAACGGATCATCAGTCCTCGTTACTTTAGCGTTTTTGCCCTCAGTTGAGTCTTTCACTTTTTCCAACTGTTCAATCTGATATGCACTCAAAACCTGACCAGACTTTTCCCAGGGTTTTAAGCACAGTGAAATTCTTTGATTATTGTCAGTCAGTATTTAGGGCTGTTATTAAACA